>NC_136514.1:52174887-52277387 GCF_053919585.1 Euprymna scolopes | reverse complement strand
TCCCACCTTCCCCCTTGTTCCCTTCCTCTCTTTCTTCCGCCCTTCTCGCACCCCTCCTCCTGACCTCTTTCATCCCATAATAATGAACATTTCTGTAAAAGTCTGAGGAAGCTACAGACGGCCAAAAGAACGGCCGGGTAGCTGAAACAATAATGTAACTTAACAGAAAGATACGATAATAAAAAATAAAACGCATATTTGCTCTGCAACAGTATTGAGCACTTTCTTCAGTTTTTATTAATTACCATTTCCACTATATATATATACATATATATATACTTAGTTATATTTACATATATATATAGTTAGTTATAAATAATGATAATAATAATAATAATAATAATAATAATAATAATAATATATTTAGTTATATTTACATATATATATGTATATACTTAGTTATAAATAATAATAATAATAATAATAATAATAATAATAATAATAATAATAATAATAATAATATATATATATATATATATATATATATATATTATACTTAGTTATATTTTTTGGAAAAAAGGATTCAAGCAGAGTGCTCTATTATAAGGAAAATTCCGAAAATAAAAGCGTATTATTTATATTTTTTATTTACAGAAAATTTATATGAGATAAGTCCTCGATACCACCGGTTTAAAACATGATATTAGGGGACCGTTTTAGATACCCATATCAAGCTCTTTTATAAGCGGAATTGGAAACATACAAATACATTGCAAGATCTCGTTCAAATCTCGTTTTTTATTTAACATCTTAAAATTAAAATAAAATTTCAAAAAATTTGTTTAATGTTTTGGACGCTAAAGAAAACAAAAGAAAAAGAACAAGAAAAAGGAAGAGAAAAAGAAAAAGAGGAACTTTATATACTTAACATTTTTCTGTTTATTGCGTCACCTATGAATATAGGTATCTAAAACGATTCACTATTATCAGGTTTAAAACCGACGGTACCGATGACTTATGTAAACTTCCTGTAAATAAAAATATTATATATAATATATATATATATATGACAATGTAAATAAAAATATTATATATATATATATATATATATATATATATATATATATATATATATATATATATATATATGAATGACCATTATAAGGAATCTATGCGGATCGATGAAAGTTTCAACATTTTAATGTTTTCTCAGAACTTTAAGTGAATTTTCTAGTCACAAGACAAAACAAAATGTTCCCAGAATACCATATACGTGTGTGTGTATCAGAAAATGAACCGAATACTGGCAATTTATTGATAGAAATCTTCAGAAATTGAGTCAGAAATTAAAATATTAGGGGTTTTTTTTTATCGCATCGAACGCGAAATCCTATTACAAAAAGGTTATAGATTAATATGCTTTGCGGCATCTTTTGAAATATAATCAAATGCGTGAACTCGTCGTGCTTGAATCTACGTTATTTCAATAACTCCAACCTTCTGTGGAAAGCCAAAATAAAATGTACCCTTCTTCCATCTTCTCTAATCTCATTTTATTTCTTTTCATTAATGCAAGAAAACCTCATAGGAAATATTTTCTAGTCGTAAACATATGCAGTAAATTGAAGTTACTTGTCTATGTAAAAACTGATTTTCAAGTAGTTAACCTTTAGAGCAGAATCTTATCAACTTGGGTTGAAAATTTTTTTAAAGTTGTAAATTGCTAACATTAATGAACTCAGACACATAGACACACACACGCGCGTGTACACACAGACACACACACACACACACACACACATATATATATATATATTTATGTAGAAATATGTTTTTCAATTATATTTCACATTTTATTTATATCAATACTTTAATTTATGAAATGTATTTACAGCGCATATAATAAATAAATGACAAAAGTCTATATTCCAAAATTGAAGATGTTGACCATCTCACAATGTTTCTTTTATGAACTTTGAAATGCACAATAATTGACAGCACCTGCTTCGTAGCGCAAAAGCATTCATTTTATTATTATATCAACCAATAATGAATGATAACAAAATCCGAAAATTAATGAATCCTGCCATCAACTCCTTAGAATATAAACACTTATCAATTCATTAATTTTCGGATTTTGTCATCATTCACATATGCATTTTATTTTCTTATTGTTAAGTGCTTTTTCTTCTGGGAAGTTGAGGGCAGAATAGATTCATTGATTGATATAATAATTAAATGAATGATTTTGCGTTACGGTGCTATCAAGAATTGTACATGTCAAAGTACGTAAATGAATAAATAGCAAAATGGTCAACATCCTGAAATTTGAAATACAGACTTTTGTTATTTATTATTCACACACACACACACACACATATATATATATATATATATATATATACTAGCAAAAGTACCCGTTGTTAACTGGGGGGGGTTCAAAAACAGCCTACAGAAAATGGACTCTGATTTATGAACGTATAATAGGTTATGAAAAGGAAGGCTTGTAAAGAGATAGCTTCGAATTTGGGAGTATCAAAACCAAAGCAAAATATGATGAAAGTAAAAATAAAATAGATAAATCCCATAATTTATTATACCATACGTGTTCACACTGAAACACTTATCACAATATTCTGTGGATCTTTATTAAAAAACCTTGTTAAACTTTGTGACATATTTTTATTCTATGGAGGTCAGGCGCGAACGAACACCCCATAATTTTATTATACCATATTTCTTCAAACTTAAACATAATTATCAAAGTATACTTACGCAGATAGATATGAAAAGTCTTTATTAAAGTTTGTGCCTATTTCCATTCCATGGAGTACAGGCGCGAACGCAGACCCCACAATTTTATTATACCATCTCTATTTAAGTTAAAACATACTTATCAAAGTATTCTTATGTATATCTATATCAAAAACACTTGTAAACGTTTTTTTTTTTTAATTTTTAAATGTTTTATTTCCATACTTTGTAGACCATGTGCGAACGCAGACCCCACAATTTTAATGAATCACCGTTCTGCCAGGTCAAACATACCCATTCCTGTGTCTCGATACATCTTCTATCATTATATGTAATCAGTCTTTTAAAATAGTCAACCATATAGGAGCCTATTCGTGACCACACATACACACACACACATTCAGCTTTATATTATATATATATATATATATATATATATATATATATATATATACTAGCAGGGAGACCCGATGTTGCTCGGGATTGAATGGTGATCAATGGATGTTTCACACTCCCATTGTTATCGAAACCGGTAAAATCACCCATTTTTCAATCTAATCGATTAGTTGCTATTTCTAATTGGGGACGCGTCGCTGTGCATTCGAAAGAACCTTTACATGTTTCCCCGCAGTGACTTTGTCCAAGTACATTGTAGTCTACATTGAACTGTACAGAACCTAATGATTATTTTATAAATTACTTTTATATAACAGATTGAATTGAAGGTTAAAAGGCAAAAGTCAAGTATCATACTTCAATTGTGCTCTAAACAGAAACATTCATTTCGAAAGCGCCCTTTCATTAAAAAAACAAAAAAATAGTGTTGCTTTTATATGCCTGGCTTTACTCCCTGTTCACTGATAATGGCTTGAATGCAAAAAATGCAAAAGTCAAGTATCATGGTTCAATTGTGCTTTAAAAAGAAACATTCATTTCGAACACGTCTCTGTCATATCACATAACCTACTGTTGATTTTATATGCCGGACCTTTCTGTTTGTGTGCCAATAAAACTTCTCAAATGCACTTGTGACGTAATGCTGTATAACGTGTTAAATTTTGACAAAATAGTTTGTTTCTCCTTTTGTCGGATTTTTTCGGTTATCAATTATCGATTCTTGTAGAAGACATTCGGGTATATAAAAGGGACTTTGTATGTATGTGTGCGTTTATGTGTGTCTGTGTGCGCGTGCTCACGCGCGTGTGTGAGTTCATTCGATATAGAATCTGCAACGACAAGGCCGATTTTTATGAAATGGCACACAGATATATTTTATGTACTATCTAATAACACTGCCAGATACATAAAATATATCTGTGTGCCATTTCATAAAAATCGGCCTTGTCGTTGCAGATTCTATATCGAATGAACTCACACACGCGCGTGAGCACGCGCACACAGACACACATGAACGCACACACATATACAAAGTCCCTTTTATATAATAGTAGTTATATATATATATATGCATATATAT
Source organism: Euprymna scolopes (assembly GCF_053919585.1). Taxonomy (NCBI): domain Eukaryota; kingdom Metazoa; phylum Mollusca; class Cephalopoda; order Sepiida; family Sepiolidae; genus Euprymna; species Euprymna scolopes. Next base: position 52,273,216 of record NC_136514.1, on the reverse strand, counting down.
ACACTATTATATAAAAGGAATTCTGTGTGTGAGTGTGTGTGTGTGTGTGTGTGTGTGTGTGTGTGTGTGTGTGTGTGTGTGTGTGTGTGTGTGTGTGTGTGTGTGTGTGTGTGTGTGAAGGAGTCTACGTGGATCTATAAACGTTTCAACATTTTCATGTTTCCTCAGAACATATAAGCTTCGTAGTCAGAAGATAGAAAAAATATATATATTCTCAGAATGCCACAAATAGATGCATGTGTGTAATTTTGAGGAATTGAGACAAACACCGACAATTTATTCATAGAAATTTTAAAACAGAAGATTATCAACCTGTTTTTATTTTGAAATGAAATAAAAACATTCTAAATTGCTAACATCGATAAAAAAAAAACATACCAAATTTCTTTTATATCTCGTTCTACAAAAAAAAAACGTTAATCGAGTCTAAATATTTTTAAGCGCACTCACGTATCTCAATAATTTGTTGGTCCATCGGTCACACTTACATTTGACATAGCGTTTTTTTTTGTTTTTTTTTTTTTGTGGAGGGGGGTTGTAAATACGATATCAAATGAATGCCGCGAAAAGTTGAAATTATGCACGCAGTTTATGAGATGAGAGACGCATTTGTTTGGGAGCTCTTGTCTGGTTGTTCATCCGTCTATATGTCCGTCACGTTTAAAGTTGAAATTGCAATTCTCTATCTGTTTGTTGTCACGCTAAAATTTTAAATCGCATTGCAACAGAGCAGCTGACGTGTGCTAGCAGTAACAGCCGTATTCGGCTTATGCAAATGACCAAGCCAGTAAGCGATGTGACGTCACGGCGGGAAGAAAGAGAAGAAAAAATAAAAGCGAAGAGAAAAATGCACTACGTTGCGAAGACCGAGAAAAAGCGCGGCCGGTGTGAGATGAACGTGTGGCCCGTGGTGGCGAGAGATTTTGAAGCAGCAGAGTTTTGTTAATTACATGGCAGAGGAGATGAACTAAGTGACCTTTAAAACAAAATGCAATGCGTTATTTTGGAAAGTGCCATAAATAAATGCCTTTCATTTTAACTGAAAAAGCTGGGTTGATTCCCCCCCTCTTTTTTTCTGTTCCTTTGCGACTGTCTCAGATAAAACGTGTGGGTCCATGTGTTACAATGTAACGACACGGTTTAAAAAGATTAACGCGTCAAAAGCGTTTTATTTTTCCTTGGTTGTACCTACCCGGAGTTGCCAGGTAATTTTTATTTTTTTTTATTTTTACTTTCATTTTTTTATATATATTTTTAATTGTATGCTTAAATATCGCACGAACCGATAATCAGCGGGAGTCATCTTTCATGGCTTGTTGTGCATTTGTCGTGCTTTAATTTGTCGCACATAAAATCCATTTTCTTTGTTTCATGTAATGACAATGAAATACAATAGCCTGAAATACGCGTTCACTTAGACGTGTTTATTACGTTTACGCCTTTAGCGATAAAAATAGTTTTTCATGAATGAACGTGACAGATCGACAAAAATATTACAGGTGACGGACCGACAAACAGATATTCTTAAATAGGTTTTTGGGCGTATCTAAAAATTACTTAGTGATGAAAACGTTATTTTTGTGTGACAGACCGACGTCAGAAGTTCGTATATATATGGACGCGTCTTTCAAAACAAAAACAAAAAAAAAGATTCATTCTTTCTTTTCTTTTAGATAGACAGACTAAAGGCGCCGAGGAATTTTAACGATCCGCTCAGAGATCCGTAAACAAAGGAAGACCAAACTTTCCGGTCACAATTTCTAAAGCATGTGCTCAAGCACGCGCAATTAAGTGGCTGGTAAATTTGCTGAAGCGCTGGCGTTCGTAGAACCTGGTGCAACTCCCCAAAAAAACTACGCCTCAGGCAGAGTTGATCAGTTGATCTTTAAACCGAGTTTTTGGTTTAAAATTTCGTATTTCAGTGTTTTCGATGATGTACCAATTAGTGATGGGACGATTCTAATATTTTCCCGATTCCGATACAATTACTGATTCTGTTCTAAATTCCCGATTCCGATACAATTTTCGATTCTAAAAATCGCATAAAAAATGTAGAACTACATTTGGAAGATGGGTAGCGGATAGTCATCATCTGCTATTTTCTTTTTTAATTTGACAAACTTCTGAATGTTTTCCCTTTATTCATGAAATCCAAGATTTTCATAAACTCATTATGAGATTTTCCTCTAAGCATTTTTAACCTTTTTTTTTTGTACATGGAAGTCACCACTTATCAAGGCTCCAAGGCCGCTCGAGGATAAGGGTTATTGCGTGTACAGTAATCAATGGGAGAATATCATAGTAATCGTTAGTAATGGAGGTCTGATAGTGTCTTACTTAAGAGGGTGATTTATTAGGAACTTGTTTATGTTGGACTTGAAGATATCCAAGTTGTAGTCAGGTGGGAAACAGGCAAACGGCAGAGAGTTCCACGGGCGTGCACTTCTAAGAAAGAAACTTTGTTCATGGAATCTACGTTTTGATTTAGGTACAGATAAAGAGTGGGGAAAATTACTGACAGTGCTTTCAACTAGACGGGTGTTTCTCGTAAAAGATTGGCGAGGGGGGAACAGAGATTGGAGCTGTGACAGAAATAGAAAATTAAATGAAAAACAAGTGAAGCATGCATGGTCCTCGGAGAGTGCACAGTTAACAAGGCATAAAAAATGACTAAGTTCAGCATTTGCCCTCCCTCCCTCACTTAGCCCTAAAAGTACCCAGAGGACGTCAAATTCTTGTGAAGATGTACAAACGGTGCAGTTTTAGGCTTTAACATATGTGAATTTGAGTTCTGCACCATGCAAAACTGCTTAATATACATACGCAGATAATTTTGGACAAATATGGTAAAATAGTCAAAAAAAAAATGGAATGTTTTTATTAGCCCTAAAAAAGCCCCTGAGGCAGAGTCAAGAGTTATCGGGAAGTATAAACAAACAAAATAATATAGAAACCAGTTAGTTACAACTTTTACAAAAAGTTTTATAAAAATCCAAGGCATCAATTTCTTTTTCATAAGCACAAAAGTGTCAATTTTAGCGATTTAAACCCGAAAGTCACCCCCTAGGGAGGCAACCGGGGTGTTCCCGAAAAATCTCTTCTGTTACTTTTTTTACTCATATCATGTTTAATGATTGTGCAAAATTTCAAAAAGGTCAAGGCGGAGTTATTGAAAAAAGTGCGGACAGACGAACAGACAAGGATGAATTTATAGGTTCACTCTCTTTTTGTCGGGGGACCAAAAAGTAAATGAACCGCTTTGGAGTTCGGAAATGAGACTAAAAAATTTCCAATGCCGATTCATGCAAAAAGTTCAGGTTCCGATTTTTAAGATTTCAGATTGCGATTCATTGTCCCAACACTAGGGAAAATGTTGTGCATCCCTAGGCAAACAGCTAAAAGGAGGGAAAAACATTGCAGAGTTGCTTCCTCTTGACTGTTTATTCTTGTGCTTATTAATACCAACAGAAAGTAAAGAGAAAAATATAAAGGCCTTCTTTGAAAAGGGTTTCTTACGCCGAAAGTCTTAGCAAAAGATGTTTTAATAAAATATTTTGAAAATATTATTTGGTTTTAAAAATCTTCAAAATAAAGCTGGAAAATAATGTTTTCAAAGAGGTTAATAGGTCATACTGATATATATATATATATATATATATATATATATATATATATACTTAGTTATATTTATATAAACACTTAGTTATAAATAATATAATATAATAAAGAGTGTGTGAGAGAGAGAGAGAGAGAGTTAATCATATTTTTTGGAAAAAAGGATTCCAGCAGAGTGCTCCATTATAAGGAAAATTTCGAAAATAAAAACGTATTATTTGCATTTTTTATTTATTTTATATATTTATAAAAATATTCCTTTCTATTTTCCCCCTTTATATTCTTGAGTGAAGAGCTATTGTTGTAATAAAAAATGATTTACAAAAAAATAACAAAAGAAATGCCTATCGTAGTCAAAAGAAAATTATCCAATTGCGAATATTACATGTAGTTGTCCCAAGCAAAAAATTAGGAGTATCAATCCAGTCAGAGAACTTTTAATTGTAAAGAATTCCAAATAAAGAACGGTAGTATCAATCCAATCACGATCAGCAGAAGTCTACGTCTGAGTTAAGATACTCTATTTCTCGAAGCCATCACTGACATTCGGCTGAAGTCCGCACATCCTGGATCTCTTAAAGCTCTGCCAATCTGCTCCGAGACGCAAACTCTCGTCAACTGTCGCAAACTCTCGTCAACTATCGCAAACTGTTGTGCGTTGATTAGTAGGTGTATCAGAATTTTTGTAGGAATTTTTTACACCCCTAACACGAAACTGCGAATAAAATATAAAAAACTCGTAATTTCTCTTTTAAAAGTGGGTTGTTTATTTTCTTTATGGATTATACTTCCAAAATAAACTATTAAAGTTGTTTTAAAAGTAATAGAAATATTTTTTTTTATTTTTTAAAAAACAGTAATGAATTTTCCGAACTCAATATTTTTCAATTTTTAAACTTTAAAAATCTATCAAAATGTTTCTATTGATTCTATTTTTACGATATTTTCAGGGTCAATGTGAAATTTTATGCTCTTTCCAATAAACCGAATATAATATTTTAGACAAACGTTTTTTTATTCACGCCCCCCCCATTTTCAAGTGTCTATTAAAAAGTAAATAATTAATTTACTCACCAAAGTGTTATATATCACAAATTGAAGAAAAAAGGTCAATAAATAATATATTCAAATTTTTTTTAAAAAGTAGTGTTTTTTAGAAATTTACCTGTAAAGTTCGAAGTTTAAAATCTTTTTTTTAAACCACGTTGTTTGTTTTTTCTTTTTTTTTAATGAAACCTTGGTCATTGCTTCTTTAATTGAAAAAAAATTAGGGCTTGAAATACATTTTTCGAGTAGTTATAAGCTTGGAAAGAAAGGGGGTCGAATAATTCACGCCTCCCATTTTGAAATGTCTATTAAAAAGTAAATAATTAATTTACTCACCAAAGTGTTATATATCACAAATTGAAGAAAAAAGGTCAATAAATAATATATTCAAATTTAAAACAAAAAAAAGTAGTGTTTTTTTAGAAATTTACCTGTAAAGTCCGAAGTTTAAAACCTTTTTTTTTTTTTAAAAAACACGTTGTTTGTTTTGTTTGTTTGTTTTAATGAAACCTTGGTCCTTGTTCCTTTAATTGAAAAAAAATTTGGGCTTGAATTACATTTTTCGAGGATTTATAAGCTTGGAATGATGGGGTGGAATTATTCACTATTTTTCACGAAATTTCTGACACACTTAGTGGATTGGCTTCGACTAAGTCTCTTAATTGATCGTTGTCAACGGCCGCTGGTCGACCACTATGCTCATCATCTAAAAGACTTTCGTCGCCACCACGAAGTTACTTACAACCACCATTATGCTGTGTGTTCAATGGTGATTCCTGGGCCAAAAGTTTTTGTGGTATTATGTACTGTCAGGTCGACGGGGTTTCAATGGGGAGTCCGTTGGCCCCAACTTTAGCGGATATTTTCGTCGGGTACTATGAATCCGTTATGTTTAATTCTACAACTAAACCCACTGCATATTTCAGATATGTTGACGACACTTTTGCTATTTTTCCATCGCAAAATGAAGCGTCGATATTTTTTAATAGGTTGAATTCCTTACATGGGGCTCTTAAGTTCACTATGGAAAGTGAGAAGGACAATTCGCTTCCTTTCTTGGATGTTCTTGTTGAACGCTCAAGGGGGGGGGGGGCTTTCTCACTACAATTTATAGAAAGCCGACATTTACTGGCCCATACGTGAACTGGTTGTCTTGTGTACCAAAATCACGTAAAGTCGGCCTAATTAATACTTTGGTACATAGAGCCCTCATGATTTGTTCGCCTTACAGATTAGATGTTGAACTCGATAAGATCAGGAAAATATTCATCAATAATGGTTATCCTGTTGACCTTATTGATGACTGTATTTTCAAAAAGGTTGCGGATTTTAAATCCCCTAAAAAGTTTGAACCCTTGAAATGCCCGGTTTATTTAAAGTTACCGTGGATTGGGGAAAAGAGTAATAGACTTTCCAAAAAGATTCGCAGAAGTATTTACGACTGCTTTTTTTCTGTGTCCTTGCGTTTGGTATATACTACGAGACCTGCTTTTCCGTCTTTCCGCAAGGATAGTTTGCCTTACATCCAAAATATTAATATTGTATATCAATTCAAATGCCAGTGCGATGCTGGTTATGTTGGGCGAACATCCTTGCACCTTTTGACTCGTGTAAACCAGCATGTTCCATCGAAGATCAGACAAGGGAGGATGGGGCCTGGTGGTCTCCCTCCTTCTGCAGCGTTGGACTCTGCTATTGGCCAGCATTTGGTTGACAACCCGTGCTGCGCCGATAGATATAAAATAGATTGGTTCGAGGTGCTACATAGAGCGGACTCCATTTAAAGATTTTGGAGTCTGTCTCTATCGCGGTGCGTCAACCTTCTTTGTGCCGGCAAAAAGAAACATCAAACGCATTGTTTCTCTTTGGGGAACTTTGAATCTTTTCTCCCGCTTTTTTTTTTCCTCCCTCGTTGTGCCAATATTTTAATCGTTTTTAAACGTTAATAAATTTATTTTAGTATCCCCATACTTTTGGCACATTTAATAAGTTCCCCATTAGAACTCTTTATTTTTCGACACAATATTATTTTGTTTGCTATCGATTTTCTCCTGACGAGATGATAACCGAAAGAGTTCTCGAGAAACTTCCGCTTATTATTTTTAAAACTATATATAAATTCTGTACCTCCAAACATATATATATATATATATATATTTATATATATATATTTATATTTATATATATACATATATATATATTTATATATATATATGTATATATATATTTATTTATATATATATACATATATACATATATTTATATATATACATATATATATATATTTATATATATATACATATATATATATTTATATATATATACATATATATATTTATATATATATATATACATATATATATGTATTTACATATATATATATATTTATATATATACTTATATATATATACTTATATATATATACATATATATATATTTATATGTATACATTTATATTTATATATATACATATATATACACACATATATATATGTGTGTGTGTGTGTGTGTGTGTGTGTGTGTGTGTATAATGATTAGATCACTCTGGCAGACGTTAAAAACATTTAAAAATAAATGTCTAAATTCCAATGATATTTTTCGTGGTTAACGGTGTCTGAATGAAATCACAGATGGCTTCGTTGCCGGGCTCGAATCTAACGACCGGCGCTAATCATGACACCCGGCACTGATGATTTTCGATAGGGTGAAACATTAGTGTCTGTAGGTATTATTATAGTAAATAATTGTGTCAGTCCCTTAAAAAAACTCGTTTCTTATCGTTAAGCACTTTCAGTTAAATTAAAGTCGGTCGATTTAGCTCTTATGCGCAGACCATCATATAATGATTAGATCACTCTGACAGACGTTAAAAACATTTAAAAATGAAGGTTTAAATTTCAACGATATTTCTCACGTAAGCGGTGGCCAAATGGATATGGACCTTACTAATGGAGTGAGAGATGGCTTCGTTGCCGGGTTCGAATCTCTCGACTGGCATTAATCATGACACCCTGCACTGAAGATTCTCGAAAAGATGAAACACTAGTGTCTGTAGGTATTTAATAATTATTATAGTAAATAATTATATATATATATATGTGTGTGTGTGTGTTTCTTTATTTTAATAGCTGGACCCTTGGAAATGTCAGAGTACTTTCTGTATCAGTCTGTATCATTTATTGTAAAAATAATATTCATTTCGATATATTAAATGTTTCCGTTATATTATTACGAAGAAATTATTATTTCTACTCTATTATTAAAAATAATTGTCATTGTCAGCTAAGATTTCTGTGAATGACTCAAACGAACATGTCTATTATTTAATTCTTTATTACAAGCGAGAGAGGTGCGGCTTTGCTCTGACGTAAAATACGCTTAAATATGATATTTTAATTCTTCTAGATTTAGTATATATTATGATGGAGTCGTGATTACAAAAGTTTAAAGAAAAGTATTTGGGCGCCATTAGCTAGATTCAAAATTGTAGCATCCGAAGTCCGTAACGTTACCACTTTAACAACGTGACCCGCATATGAACTGATTAAAAATTAAATGTTAAAAATAAACTAAGATAAATGTACAAGATGTTTCAAGATGTTTTTAATTTGGACCCATTTTTGACCCCTTAAAAACTATTTTAACCCATTTGTGAGCCCTTAAAATCTATTTTAACCCATTTTTGACCCCTTAAAACTATTTTAACCCATTTTTGACCCCTTAAAAACTATTTTAACCGGCTAAAGACCCATAAAAAAACGGTCCGTAAAAAAATCCAATTATTTGAGACCCCTAGCGCTCTCTACGTATTTTATGTATTAAACTAGCAAGTAACCACTAATCAAGGCCCTGATGCCACTCGAGCATAAGGGTTAATGAGTGTACGATAGTCAATAGGAAAATATTGTAGTAATCATTAGTAGTGGAAATTTGGTGGATTTAATTACTTAATGGGATGGCTCATCAAGAACTTGTTCAAGTGTTTCATATATTGTAGAGTCGTGATTTTAAAAGTAAAAAATAAATATTTGAATGTTATCAGCTAGAATCGAAACCGACGACGGAGAAGTTGCACCCCAGAGAAGACTAAGAAACAGGAAAAAGTTATGGTGACTTTATCGCAATGCATATGCATACACTAGAAGTGACACGACCACAGCGATAAACACACATGTATAAACATGGAGGCATAGACGATCACGGTTGCGCACATATATAGACACGTACATAATAATAAAAGCTCCATATAAATAAGAATAATTAAGACAGATGGCTCTCGTCTTGGAGAGGCTCCATGTTTTGACAAGCTTCTGGGTTTGACCTTTACTCCTGATCTGAAATGGAACACGTACATCAAATTTGTTGCCAGGGACGCTGGGAAAATGGTGGGATCCTTCTACTGCTCCAGAAGATATCTCACTACTAATGCAATTTTCTACCTGTATAAAAGCCAAGTACGTCCAAAGATGGAGTACTGCTGCCACATCTGAGCAGGAGCTGCTAAAAACAGCCTATCCTGCCTTGACAGCGTACAAAATAGACTTCGTGGTTTAGTGGGGGATGCCCTTTTCTCTTCCCTGGAACCTCTCTCCCACAGAAGAGACGTTGCGAGCCTGTCTTTGTTTTATCGTTATTTCCATGGCAGGTGCTCGTCTGAGCTCCAATCCCTCGTCCCCCCCTCGCCAATCTTTCACGAGAAACACCCGTCTGGCTGAAACTACTGTCAATAATTTTCCCCACTCTTTGTCTGTGCCTAAATCCAAACGTAGATTTCATGAGCAAAGCTTCTTTCTTAGAACTGCACGCCAGTGGAACTCTCTGCCGCTTGCCTGTTTCCCACCTGACTACAACTTCAAGTCCAACATAAACAAACTCCTGACAAACCGCCCCCTTAAGTAAGACACACTATCAAAACCCCCAATACTAATGATTACTACAATACTATCTCATTGATTACTGTACAGGCAAGAACCCTTATCCCTGAGTGGCCTTCGGGCCTTGATAAGTGGTGACCCCCATGTAAAAAAAATGACAGAAAAATCTCCTACCCCCCCCCGCAACATGACATTCCTAAATTGTCATCCATCTGATTACTGGGCGGGTTTAACCCCGCTTAACTCCGGTGATGTAACGAGTATCGATTTGTCAACGTATTTATGTCGTATTTATTTTGCATACATTATTAACTAAATATTCTACGAATCAATAAAACGAGTGTATTACACAAATTGATTTCGGAACAATTCATTTTAATATGAGTGAAGTTAGTATTGTTTAGCAAAGCGACATCAGATTAATCACTAATCACTAGACGATCTCAATTTTAAATTAGTATGAAAGGTGATAACGTATGTACGAACATGAAATGGCTTAACCTGTTATTATTACAAAAGAAAAACGTTAGCATGAAAAGTAATATTGTTAAGCTTAAACATGGAAACGTACAGGACTAGTTTTTAAAACTGAAAAATAAAAGGACAGGATATTCTAGTAAAAAATATAATAAATTTATAACTTAAAATATTGCAGCATTAAGAATTGATTATATAATGTTATAAATTGAATGTTTAAAAGCAATATTTTAAGTTATAAATTTATTATATTTTTTACTAGAATATCTTGTCCTTTTCTTTTCCAGTTTTAACAACTAGTCCTTTATTTTTCCATGTTTAAGCTTAACCATATTACTTTTCATGCTCGCGTTTTTCTATTGTAATCTATGATTTTTCCAGGCTTCTAGTAAATTCACTTGTTCTTTGTTTAACTTCAGTCTTATTTTTCCCCAATAAACATAACATACACATATGTACTGACAATGTACGGCATTCATCTGCTTTCAATAAAATCCCCCCAATTATCTCCCTTTCATTCTTTCATTCTCTCTGTTTCACTTGTTACTTCTCTTTTCGCGAGAGCGGTGAATTGGTAGCAATAGAAGTCGCTGAAGCGACGTGGTTGCTATGGAAACCAGTCATAAAAAGCATCGCTCACCTCCTTACGCTTTTTTTTTTTACAATTTAAACACCAGTAACTTTTGTTTTACTGAACAAAACTTGATTTTTTTTTTTCACGATATAGCTGAGAAAGTGATCAATAAACTGTAATAATTGTTTGAAATTTGGTCGAAAAATGAGTGAGCGGTGAAGCTTTAAAGCAGTTCTAAATGACTAAAACTGCCACTTAACCATATATTCAAACACGGTAGTGTTTGAATGATATAGATTACCTGTATACTGAAGATTGTTTGTTCAGGGGAGATAATTCTAACAGGGGAGGTACATTTTAAATTTTACTTATTACGCACACGCCTACTAAAATCGTTTGTCAACCATTAATCATTTACGAGATATTCCGAATAACGTACCGTAGTGTTACCATCTTCATTGGCAGGCTATGGTGGATATACACATACGTCACTTTGTGGCTAAAACAGGTTATTACGTAAAAAGCTGGTATGCATATAAGGTAAATAGCTTTTTCGTGCCTGCTGAGAGGCCTTCCATTCTTCTCTTTGAATTTCGGTGAAATCCAAGACTCGGCTTGTTCATTGGGAACAGATCGTATTGCAAAAGACTGTCTCGGAATGTTTGAACTCTTACCGCGGAGATTGACTCACATCCATTTAAGGATTTTGTTTCGTGTAACGTTTTAGAATCTTCATAAAATAAACAAACAAATGTTTGAAGCAAAACAAAAGCGGTAAACTTCAAAGTAAAACAAAGAAAAATATATATTTTTATAATTTTTTCATGTTATTGTTTTTTTGTTTTGTTTTGTTTTGTTTTTGTTTTTTGTTATTTTCGAGAAAAAAAATTGTGAAAAGTCGTATAATGATTTATCCAAAAGTTTTTTTTTTTAATCTGTACAGCATGGAACGATAAATTTGTCGCCCTAAAGAAATGAACACAACAACTTTAGTTAAAAACTTTTATTGAAAAAAATCAATTCAGGTAACTTGATTATGTAGTAGAGCTGACATCTGATCAATATCACCGCCTCCATACGAGTCCAGAACTGGGAGCATGCATTTTCCATAAGCGCCGGCGTATACTCGGCGATCAAGCTGGTTTCTGATGTTGTGGGAGGTCATGTTGGTGATGTTCTTGACGTATGACCAAACGAAGTCGTCCAGCGGTTTCAGGTCGGGGGAGAAGGCGACCAGTGAGAAAAGAGTATAAAGTCGCAGCACTCTTTCTGAAGCCAAGCCTAGATCTCTCTTAGCCCTGTTATTACACCCAGGCTCTGCCAGCGGCCTCCTGATCAAACCAGGCGATTATTACACTCTTCATCAGATCCATTTACACGTTGGTGTTAACATTCAAGCCACCTTCAAAGATGTGAGGTGGCATAATGTGACCCTCACTTGAAACCACACCAAAAACTATAACCGTTGCCGAAAACTTTGTCCGGATTTTCATTTTGAGGGTGCTGGCAATGGTCCTGTTGTCATAACTTGGATCGGTAGAGAGCATGAGTTGTACAAAAAAAAAAAATCTTCCCCATCCTCCCTACTCTCCTGACCTTGCACCTTTGACTTTCACCTCTTCCCAGCCATGAAGTTGTTTTTTGAAAGGAAAGCGTTTCCCAGATGATGCAGCCTTGATTTCTGAAGTCACGTCGTGGTTGGAGGACCAACCTGAGGTGTTCTACAAAAACGGTCTCCAGAGCTGCCTCAAACGAGTGGAGAAATGTATAACTCTGGGTGGTTCTATGTAGAGAAAGACTAATAACTGTTTCAAGAACAAAGAATATATATATATATATATATATATATATATATATATATATATATATATATATATATATAAAGAACAAAGAATTAATGAAGCATGTTAAAAAATACTTTACGAAGACTTAAAAACATATTTAATTTTCAAAAAGGAAACAATACAAGTGGATTGTCCTTAATCCGCTCTATGGCTTACTTGTAGTTTCATTAAAAGCAAAATCCGATTTCGCATTTTTCTAATTCTCCCCTGTAATGAGAAGGAAAGTATTTCTTTCGAAATTCCGCGGACATAAGTATAAACCACAAACAGGATGCATTGTGGATAGGGCTCAACAAATACCAGCCAGAAGAGTTTTTGATAAATGGCAAGGGAAGAAGTATCTTAATTCATAGATATAGTTATAAAATAAGCCATAAGCAAGACGCATTGTAGATATCGTTTCAGCACAGATCATGTAGGTAACTTTTCAAGAAATGACAAGGAGAAAAGTGGAGCTCATGGATTGTTAAACTTATATTGGAGAGGTGCAAATAATAAACAGGATGTATTGTAGCTAAGGGGTCATCAAGGATTAGACAGGAGACTTTTCGAAAAATGGCAAGGGTGTTTAGTATTGGATATTATTGAACATGTAAGGCCATTAATATATCGGTTTAAAATTGTTGTTACTGTGTGAGCAATAAACATGATCATTGATGAACAAGAACAATGAATGATATTAAGTTATGATGAGTAAACTTAATTACTAAGAACTACAGTTAAAAGCAACTTGTAACATACGGATTGCCGGCTATATAACAATAATGGCGACCAATTTCTTTTCTTCAATTCATTCTGTTGCAACAGGGGGAGTTGATCATACAACTTGTTTTGGCACCAAAAAAAATACAGAAATGGATAAATAAAGATCAGAAACATTCAGCCGTATACAATAAAATAATCTGTTTATTTGGGCAACTTTCGAGTGATTATTGTTACATTTAAGTTGGTGCCACTAGTCTCTCGTTTTAAATAAGGGTCTAAAAAGTGAGTCTCAAATCTAATATGCCACGCACCATCAATCAAGCTCCAACTTCTGCCTTATCCTCGAAATGTTGCATCCCTATTCTTGGTTTACAGGTACTTGAATGAAAATGTACTTTGATAAACTCATATAACTTGTGTCACAATAAATACTCCCGAATAACCCGGCAAGCAAAAAATCCCACCCCTTCACTGTAGAATTCCCTAGATGCCGAAAAGACTTATACTTTAACAGTTGGTTTTTCTTTGAACTGCTAAACTTAGTAATTCACTCGCTGTTTCCTGCTTTCTTGACTTTAGTATTATGCAGAAATTTAGATGTAATGCAAAAAAAAAACAGCCTCTTGCTGCTTAACACCCTACACGGTATCTCTCTAAACATGGTCACAATGTCCAAGAGGTGATGTGCCTTGTTTGAGTGAATAAGAGCAAAAACAAATGTGAACAAACAACTCGCTGCTCAACTCCCTACATAGTGCCCCTGTAAGCATGCTCCCATATACTAGTCCCTTACGCCCAAGTGGCACTGTGTCTTGTTTGGGGGGGGGGGTAAGAGTAAAAATAAGTAAACAGATATCTCGCTGCTCAACTCGCTACATCGTGCCCCTGCAGGCATGCTCCCATACAGTAGCTCCTTACGCCCAAGTGGCACTATGTCTTGTTGGTGGGGGGCATAAGAGTAAAAATAAGTAAACAAATATCTCTCTACTCAACTCCCTACATAGTGCTCCTGTATGTATGCTTTCATATAGTAGCCCCTTTTTGACCAAGTACCAACATGCCTTGTTTGGTAGAATAAGAAAGAAAAAGAAGTCGCCAGCGTCGCAAGAACGTGGTTATTGGATATCAGGTTTGTTACTAAGGGAGTGGATGCTGTATCGCCTGCATCACTTCTGTCAAAATGTTCTTTTCTTCTTTCTTATCAAGAACATTATATATGAAAGCCTTACAAATATCTTTTCCCCGGTTATTTCTTTCTTATCAATATGTTTGTCGCCTACATTTTTCGACGTTTTCCCGCCATTATTGTAAACGAAATTCCTTGCTAAACTTTTCCACATGTCTTTTTCTGTCTGGGCCGCTTTCGACAACAAAGATAACAAATTAAAACTTGCAACTGCAGATACAACGCTATTTACCAAGAATGTGTCAAACAAATATAAGCTGTTGTTTACTAGCAACTAACACATTCGACAGTTGTTTTCATAAAAGAAAGATATATATATATATATATATATATATATATTTGTAGTCATCGACATACAGTCCTGTTTCGTTGTATCACAACCCATCAGTGCCGCTAGGCTAGCACCTCTCCCAAGCCGAGGATTGAACCTAGAACCATCGCGTTGACAGTCATCAGTTCTACCGATCGATCCACGGAAGCGGTGCCCGTAAACTATCTGGCCAAATGTTTATTTAAACAAACATTTGCCCACCACTTTTACAGTGCTCTAACAGCTTGTTTATAAAAAAACAGTGAGCGTCGCATTTTTCACCCAATTAAGTAGCGGGTGAGATTATTTACGACATGGCTCTACCCAAAAAGGGGGGGGCCGAAAATATTTGTAGTCATCGACATACAGTCCTGTTTCGCTGTATCACAACTCATTAATGCCGCTAGACTAGCACCACCTCTTCCAATATATATATTATATTATATTATATTATATTATATAACCTTGTCTCTCTCTCTCTCTCTCTCTCTCTGAGTTTTTTCCGCAACGACTAAACAGAGATTCTTTAAAATTTACAGAACTTTAATGTATAAGTCTTGGAGTGATCTTAGTTAAGTTTTGTCTCAGAATATACCCGATAATTACCGATAATCGATAATCGAAACCGTTATTTCAATTTATCTATTATCGCTAAAGCCATTTTCACTTAGCAACAATGATAGAACGACGGGCCGCGAAAATTCTACATTTTTGATTTTTTTTTTATTACTTTTTTGAATGACATAGTCTGTAGGTTCAAACCCCGCTCGTAAATTTCATAATGTTTTTTTTATCGTTAACTGGAAAGAAGTTTATATAAAATAATTTTATAAAAGAAATATTCGGCTCTCTAGAGTGCAGTGTAGGATAAGATATATTTTGGACTAAGTTACTTCATGGGGGCATGCGAAGCTTCCTCCCTGGCGATTTCACGGATTTCGATGACAATAAAAATATAGGAGTCTGAAATATTCGTTGATCATCATCCAATCCTGAGCAATGTCGGATCTCCCTGCTAGTATAAGGAACATCATATGTGTGTCTGTGAGTTCGTTTCTTATGAACTCGAAAACGGTTGCGTCGATTTCTATTAAATTTCACACGAATATACTTTATGTGTCTGGCAACGTTCTTAGATGGGTTTTGTGTTGAAATGAATTCGATAAGTATCGACAATCGATAATCGAAACAATCCGATGAAAAATGGAACAGACGATTTTGACCAAAATTAACACCTTCAACAGTCTAACATCACAAATGCATTTGACAAGTTTGATCACCATACAAGCCGAAAAGACCAACATATAAAATCAATAGTAGGTTATTTGATATGACAGGGGCACGTTCGAAATGAATATTTCTGTTTAAAGCACAACTGAAGCATGATACTTGATTTTTTCATTTTGAAATTAAATCCAAGCAATTATTACCGTACAACCAGTAAGATTAGGCATATAAAGTCAGCAGTAGGTTCTTTGATATGATAGGGGCGCGCTCGAAATGAATATCTCTGTTTTGAGCACAACTGAAACATGATACTTGACATTTGCATTTTAAACTTTAATGCATGCGATTATATAGCTTAAAAATTTTTTAAAAAAAAACAACTGTAGTACAGTGCAATGTAGTCTACAATGTATTTTGAAGTAAGTACCTGCGAGAGGCATATGAAGCTTTCTTCCGGTCTACTGCGAGGGGTCCACAACCTAAGCAGGCAATCAATCGATTTGATTGAAAATTGCCGATGTCACCGATTTCGATGACGATAAAAATGTGTGTGTGTGTGTCTGTGTGTGTGTGTGTGTGTGTGTGTGTGTGTGTGTGTGTGTGTGTGTGTGTGTCTGAGAAGGAAAAACTAAAATTATATATTCATAAATTTTTCGTATTCATTTCAAAACTTCTTCAAGATGATTGATTTGAAGAAAATAATATACAAGTAAAATATTCGAAAATATTTGGTGCGTTTGTTGTCTGAAAAAGATGATTGTGTTTTTCTTTTCGGGTAAGCCATGTTAAAATTAAAAATGTGTAATACGTTTATGACACAGAATGTGTGGAAAATCTATAACTGTGTCTGTATGTGTGTTTGTGTGCGTGAGTTCGTTCCCTATAGACTCCGAAACGCCTAGGCCGATTTTATGAAATTTACCACGAAGGTACCTTATCTGCCTGGCAGTGTTCTAAGATGGGTTTTATATCGGAATACATTCGATAAGGGTCGCTAAACATTCAAGAGGAACACTCGTTTAGCTGTAAACGCTATCAATAATTCCCCCCCACTCTGTATCTGTGCCTAAACTGATAATTGCGAATATATGTATATATTCGCAATTATCAGGCTACCGAAATGCTCTATTCTTTAACGAAAGGTTAAACAGTTACGTCAAGTGGAAACCAGTAGTTACTGTTACTAGAGAGCTCAGTCGACGAAAAGTAGTAGGCGGGTTTATTCAGTTCCTTCACGGGCAGCTGTTTCGTCGTATTACATTGTTATCTATCTGTACTGGTGTGTTTATCTTTTTATGTGTTTATCTTTTTATCAAGAGGATCGTTTTATTTTCTCTTGTCATTTGGCTTCCTGTCGTGTCGCGCTGAGAACGATTGTAGTCTGTTTTGCACCAATGATATTTGCAGCCTCGTTGCAAATGTTTCGTGATCCCTATCGTCTATAAAGTGAACCGACATCGCCAGCCTTGTTTCCTTTGTGCATCTCTCTCTCTCTCTCTCTCTCTCTCTCTCTCTCTCTCTCTCTCTCTCTCTCTTTCTCTCGCGTTAATAATCGCACGTGGCCCCTCGTTCATTGAGGAAACATGTTCACTTCGTTTTCGCTTCAGTTTTTTTTTTGTTTTTGTTTTTATTTTATTATCCGCAGATATTCGACGTTTGACCGATTTCGAAGTGTTTGTTACAGCATGCTTTCTGTTGACTCAACAAAACTTTGTTGAGGCTGAACGTCTGGTAGATTAAGTCAGCATTGATTTCATGTTGATTCAAACAAACCTCCCTTTTCCATGCAACTACAGATTCCAGAATAACACCCATATATATATATATCTACTATTATATGAAAAGGAACTGTGTCTGTGTGCATGATTGTGTGTGTGAGTTCGTTCCCTATAGACTCCGAAACGCCTGGGCCAATTTTATGAAATTTACCACGAAGGTACCTTATGTGTCTGGCAGTGTTCTAAGATGGATTTTGTATCGGAATACATTCGATGAAAGAGGGAACAGACGATTATTGTTCAAAGTTAACATCCTACACAGCCTAACATCACAAGTGCATTTGGAAAGTTCTATTGCCACACAAACAGAAAAGCCAGGTATATGAAACAAACTGTAAGTTCTTTGATATGACAGGGGCGCGTTCGAAATAAATGTTTCTGTTTAGAGCACAACTGAACTATAATACTTGACATTTAGATTTTAAATTTTAATTCAAAATATTATATATATAGAAATAAGTTTATAAAATCAATATAACGCTCTCTACAGTGCAATGTAGAATGCAATGCATTGTGGACTAAGTCACTAGGACGGGGCATGTGAAGTTTCCTCCCGGTACACCGTGAAGGGTCTCCAATTAGAGCAGGCAATAAATCGATTTGATTGAAAAATGGTCGATTTCATAGATTTTGATGACAATAAAAATATGGGAGTTTGAAACATTCGGGCAAGGTCGGGTTTCCCTTCTAACATATATATATATATATATATATATATATATATATATATATATATATATATATATATATATACATGCAAACCGCAGTAAAAAGCTGGTATACAGCGAAACAGTCTAACTGTGGATGACTACATATGTGTATGTGTATATGTGTCTGTGTGTGAATATATATACACACACACACACACACAAATAAACAAAGGAGAAAACTTTAATGTCTACTAGATCCTACCCTCGGGTATTAAAGGTTTCTCTGTACATGGGTTTATCAGGGCAATCTAGCCTGAGGATATTTTCCCTCGAATTAAACCCTGACTAAATATTCAGAATCACATTGTAATCGTGGCTTAAATAAGATCATCTCGGCATGTCCAACTTTTACAGGTAACTCTACACCTTCTCCAAGTAATGTTTCCTCAAATAACAGCACGAAGTTTGCTGCTCCACCAGACTAGATGAATTCTTGTCCATGAATCCAGTAAATCAAAGGTACACTATAACAGTTAATGGGGAGAGGAACTTTATTTTTCTAACTTCTTTACTAACCAAATAGGGTTCAAAAGAGAGTCGCCAACCTGATAGGTCCTGAACTGTCATCTAAACTTCAGCTTCTGTCCCATCGACGAAATGTTGCATCCCTTTCCCTGTTCTACAAATACTTTAATGGTGAATGCTCTGACGAACTGCAAGCACTAGTACCTCCCCAACGTGAGTACCCCCGACAAACCCGACAAGCAACTAAGTCCCGCCCCTTTACAGTAGAGATCCCTAGGTGTAAGAAAGCCTTTTACTCCAATAGTTTTTTCCCCAAAACTGCAAGTCTTTGGAACTCTCTTCCGGGATATTGCTTTCCCAACTGTACTGATATGTTCAAGTATAATGTGAACAAACATCTTTCTACTCATAATGCCCCCGCAAATTATGTCCCCGATAGTACCCTCCTACTTCAAAGTGGCACTTGCCTTGTTTGGGGTGAAAATTGAATTTAAAAAAAAAAACAGGTTTAAGAGAGGCTCCATGTTTTGACAAGCTTCTGAGCTTGGCCTTTACTCCTGATCTAAAATGGAATACGTATATCAAATCCGTTGCCAAGGTCCATTATCGATTCAGTAGATATCTACCTGCTGATGCAATTCTCTACCTATATATGAGTCAGGTTCGTACAAGGATGGAATATTGCTGTCACATCTGGGCAGGTGCTGCTAGGAAGACTCTTATCCTGCCTTGACAGAGTTCAGAATAGACTTCGTAGCCTAGTGAGGATGCCCATTTCTCTTCCCTGCAACCTCTTTCTCACAGAAGAGACGTTGCGAGCCTGTCTCTGTGTTATCGTTATTTTCATGGCAATTACTCGTCTGAGCTCCAATCTATAGTCACCCCTCGCCAAACATTCACGAGAAACACTCGTTTGGCTATAAACGCTATCAACAGTTTCCCCACTCTTTATCTGTGCCTAAACCTAAACGTAGATTCCATGAACAAAGTTTCTTTCTTAGAACTGCACACTTGTGGAACTCTTTCGTTTACCTGATTTCCAACTGACTACAATATGGCCGTCTTCAAGTTCAATGTAAACAAGTTCTTGATGAGTCGAACCCCTTAAGTGATCCAATTTACCAAATTTACACTTCTAACGATTACTATGATATTGTCCTTTTGACCATTGTACACTCTTTAACCCTTATCCTCGAATGGCCTCTGGGCCTTGGTAAATGGTGATTCCTTTGTAAAAAAAAAAAAAGAAAGAAAAAGGAGACATTTAATAGAACGTTCTAACATCAATGTGTCTCATATCGAGATAAAGCCTTGGACCCAGGATTGCTGAGTACTTCGATTGAAGTAAACTAAAATTAAAAGCGAAAAAATATATATAAAAATTTGAGCTAACAGAATTGGTTTATTATTTAATTTAAAAATTTGGCGTTTAACAAAATGACGCCACATTTATTATTCTTTTAAAACGTGTTCATTTATTAGTATTTTGCATTTTTTAAGCTTATGGGACTGACAATTCTGCGATGCTTACCTGAATTGTTCTCCTAAATTCAGTGTATTACTAGATTGATGAAACAATAGTATCCTCAACATGCACTGTAATTAAAATATCTACAATAATATAAACACACACCTCCAAACTCCGGGCAACGCCAGGTACCCAGGCTAAGGAAATAATAAAATACAAAAAATCTTTGGTAAAAAGGTGCCGTTGATAATTTAGACAATGTCGTTTGATCTGTTCAGTTTTAACCCTCCCAGGCTATTATTTGTAATGAGAAGTTTCAGCTTGGAAATAAAAGGCTGTGAACTTTTTATTAAACGTCATAGCATTTAGTAGTAGTAGTAGTAGTAGTAGTAGTAGTAGTAGTAGTAGTAGTAGTAGTAGTAGAAATTAATAGGGCACTAGTGAGACCTGTGGATGTTTAGCGTAAATGGAGACGCCCTGATATTATTGCAGCTCTTTTGTTAAAACTGCAAAATTATGTACCTAAGCTATCAGGGACGTCCGGCGTAGCCCGGTCGTAAAATACGCTTGAATATGATCATGTAATTTATGCAGATTTCATATATATTATTATAGCGTCAATTTTCTATCGATTCTTATGTATTATAAAGTTGTGATTTCAAAAATAAAAAAAGATATCTATATAACTTGGATGCATCGGCTTGAATCGAAACCGAAACAAAAACATCTCAAGAAAAAAAAACACACACACACACACACACACATATATATATATATATATATATATATATATATATATATATATATATATACTAGACTACCCATGACCCGTTGGGTCAGTATATATTAACTATGGAATTAATGTATGAGCGTGACACTTTTGACGGAAAGAAAATAGTTTTTGTGACGTAACAGAAACATTTCTATGAAAGTATATTAAAATGAAAAAGAATATAGATAGATTTCTATGAGTCGTTCTGTTTATAGTTGTTTATTCGTATAAAAAACTTACAGCCATGTAATTATAAGTGGTTTGCCATACTTATAGGTAAATGTGCACTGAACAGATACCATAATACTTAAAGTTAAATTAAAATTTTGAAATATCTTTTAATTTAAATGTAAAAAAAAAAATTGGGTCGGTGAAAACGTACACAGTAAAACAATACATTGTAAAATAGTTGATTTATTTGTAAGAAAATTGCGTTAAAATAACTTAAACGTAATACGGAAATCAACGATGTAAAAAAAAATGCAGAAAGTATTAACAATTGTTTGTTCGGATAATTTAAAACGCGAAAAAAAATTGGCCGCTGAAAACGTACACAGTAAAAAAAAAATACGTTGTCAACAGTTCAAAGTTGATTTATTTGTGAGAAAATTGCGAAAGTATAGTTGTAATACAGAATAGTTGCAAAACATCCCCTAAGGGGTCAGTATGTTATATTAGCTATGGAATTAATGTATGAGAATGACACTTGTGACGTAAAAAAAATAGTTTTTTGTGACATAACAAAAACATTTCTACGAAAGTATATTAAAATGAAAAAAAGAATATAGATAGATTTCTATGGGTCGTTCTGTTTATAATTGTTTATTCTTGAAAAAAAACCTACAGCCATTGAATTATAAGTGGTTTGCCATACTTATAGGTAAATGTGCACTGAACAGATACCATAATACTTAAAGTTAAATTCAAATTTTGAAATATTTTTTGCTTTAAACGTGAAAAAAAAATAAAGAAAGTAAAAAAAATGGGTCGCTGAAAACGTACACAGTAAAACAATACATTGTAAAATAGTAGATTTATTTGTAAGAAAATTGTGTTAAAATAACTTAAACGTAATACGGAAATCAACGATGTAAAAAATATGCAATAGTAGAGTAGTAGTAGGGAAAATACATGTCAACCAGTAGTAGTAATAGTAGGATAAGGAAGAGTAGGCGTAGTAGTAGTAGTAGTAGTAGTAGTAGTAGTAGTAGTAGTAAGAGGAGGAAGAGGAGGCGTAGTAGTAGTTGTAAAGAGGAGAAGTAATAGTAGTAGCAAGAAGAGGAGGCATAGTAGTAGTAGTAGTAGTAGTAGTAGTAGTAGTAGCAGTAGTAGTAGTAGCAGGAGGAGGATAGTGCGCAAGCAAACAAGCAAACAACCAAGAACGACAGTTTTAGTATTATATATATATAAATATATATATGTGTGTGTATATATATATAAATTAGTTCCTTTAGCTATAATCGAAACCGAAACCAAAACTTATGAAGAATTCTTGGTAAAAATATTTATAAAAAATAGATGACTTGAGTGCCATCAGTTATAATTGAAACCGAAATCAAAACTTATGAAGAATTCTTGGTAATATTACTTATTACAAGAAATGGAAGGGCATAACAATTAAACGCCAGTCTCTCGGAAGAAAAAAGATGTAAGCGTGACACAGAAAATAACGCACACGCTATCATCTATAATATAAATCTCACCTGTCTGTTTAAATGTATGTATGTATGTATGTATGTATGTATGTATGCCTAAAATTTCGACAGAGGCGACGGATTTTCACAAGATCGGTATCGTTTGGAAGCTCGACCCTTTTGGACGACAAATAACGAAAAATTGATCAAAAATACTAATTCTTTCATCCTCAACTTGGCACTTTTCTACAAAGAGGGGTCAATTTATCGCCGATATTTTCGAAATTCATCCTCCCGTTTCGATTGATTAGCCTTAATTTAAACCTACGTCACTTCCGATTAGTCGATGGACGTAACAACAAACTTCCGGTTAGTCGATGGACGTAACAACAAAGATGTCACTTTTTTTGTTTGTTTTGTTTTTTTTTTGTTTTTGTTTTCACGTTCTTTTCCTCCTTTGCGGTATGGGTTCGAGCCTGCTTGCCTACTACCACTTTTTTTTGCTTTTTTGCTTAACACACACCTCCAAACACTCGGGCAACGCCGGTTACTCCGGCTAGTATTAATATATAGATTAGCGAAAAGTAAGAATTGCGACTTTTGGGGGGGGAAATTAACATTTTGGACTTAGAATTGTTTGCTGCCACTTTGCATTATTTTTTATATGTTTTTGGTCGATCACGATGGACAATACAATTACAACTGCATTAGGTTTCCAGGGCACCACTTTCCGTTTTGAATGTTTTCATCATTTATAGTTATCACGTGAAGAAGGAAAATGGCAGTGAGGCGATGGCTTCCAATAGACACATAGACAGATATACGAAACCGGGACCTCCGGCCATACGCAGAGATCTAGTATGTATATATATATATATATATATATATATATATATATATATATATATATATATAATGGTTGTATATGTAAGATTCCTAGATATAGATTCACTGAAGCTCATGTGTTTATCAAAAAGTGCTTGATGAATGAATAGAGTAGTATCTTTATTTATATAAATTGTATTATGTTTATTAATAAAAAGAATAACCAATATTTGTATAAGTAAACACACACTATATATATACATGTGTGTGTGTGTGTGTGTGTGTGTGTGTGTGTGTGTGTGTGTGTGTGTGTGTGTGTGTTTGTTAGAGTGTAATATAATAGTTTTCAAAAATCTCAAACCAATTCTCCTTGGTTGGTAGTTTATTATTATTTAGTTTGCAACTAACAAGGCAACAAAATTATGTCTTCGTTGCATTTTTAGTGGCTTACTCATCGAATAAATTCTTTGTAAAGCATAGATAAAACATTATTTTGAACACCTTTCATATATATATATATATATATATATATATATATATATATATATATATATTATTAAAATGTTTGCATCTTTCATATGTGCCCCATTATGTAACGCTGTTATTACATTTTAGCGGATCCAACATGGTGTACGCAGAGACAGTTGCAAAGGTACAAAGGAAAGAATTCGACTCCACTTTTTTCAGTTTTAACAAAAGGCATTTATTAACTCTGCCGTCTCGACACGTCTTGTCCAGTTTCTCACGCCGCCACATTTTACGCCGGCACGTGCTTTCTGATCGCTGTCCCCGCCGCGTGGTTCAATGTCGCTTTTTCCTTCTCCTCCTTCGCTGTGACGTCACCTCGTGCCACGGCTTGATTATTTGCATACACAAGATGCTTCAGCTGCTACCTAAGCGTCAGTGGCTTCATTATATTTGTACAGGAAAGTACCAAAGTATTCGAAACTATCTCTCATAATATTACTAAGTACTAAGGCATACATAAGTTTTTGGCGCCCACAATTAACGAATTAGCCCTCGGACATATCTCTGCACTTCACTTCTTGTATACACCGGATTTTATAAAGAGTCGAGGAAACCAATGCCACCAAAAGTGATTACTACGAGTTAAACAGGATCAACAAAAGCCGCTCTTAACGAACATCAAACGACAAATAGTCGCAATTTTTTTTTTAAAGCAAACAAAAAGAATGTAAAAATATGTCGTGAACTTATACGACGGAACTGAAAAGAATATTCAATGAACGGAGTACCATGTGAGAAAATGGCGGGAGTTAGAGAAAAAAAAACATTCTAACGATGTTTATTCTCTTGCGCGGCGATACGGATCACAATGCTTTGGGAATTAGGCTGCAAATATCTCCTGTGTAAATGAGGTGACAATTGTTTTCGACGCAACATGACATGACACAAAGTGACAGAAGAGAAAATAAAACGATCCTCTAGATAGTGAAATAAATACAAAGAGAGAAAAAATTGTGTATATATATATATATATATATATATATATATATATATATATATATATATATATATAGTTTATATATATATATATAGTTTATATATATATATATATATATATATATATATATATATATATATATATATATATATATATATATATATATATAGTGTTTACATATATATATGTATGCATATATACATATATATACATACGGGCATATATTACACTGGTCAACAAATTTTTATTTTTTTTCTTTGGCAGACCATCTAGGAGTGTTTTCTGGGGTTTTGAAGGTCGCTGATTACGAATATAACATTGGTTTTGCCAGATTGGCTCTAGTTTAGAAGATACTGATATCCCCAAATAAGCCTAAACTGCTAAAATTCTCCCTGAAATACTTCAATATAGAAGCAGTAAATAATAATTTTCTGATATTATTGAATCATTATAATGATTATGCATATATTGAAGTATTCAGGGAGAATTTTTATATAATTATTTATATAGGGAGAATCTTTATATAATTATATACTGTAATTACTTAATAACATGTTCCATAAATATAGTTGCAGTATAAATTAAATAGTAATTAAGAATTTTCTTTTTAATTCCACAGTTGAAAATGAGTTCCAGAGAGAAAATGAGTTCTTCTAGAAGATGTTGCAGATATGAACCGGATGTCTTTTGTGACATCTGTGGACAGTATATGATGGCACAACAAAAGAGGAATATTACAGACTTTGTCAAGAGGGCGTACAAAGCATACTTCGATATGATATTTGGTGACCAAGACAAGTCTTGGGCCCCACATATGGTGTGCAAAACCTGTGTAGAAAGTCTCCGCGGTTGGACCAATGGTAAGCTGAAGTAGAAGTTTGCTGTATCAATGGTGTGGAGAGAGCCCAACAATCATTTTGATGACTGCTACTTCTGTCTCAATGACATGACGGGGTTTAACAAGCACAAGAAAGCAAATTGGCAGTATCCGAGCCTGGATTCTGCTATCCGTCCTGTTGCGCACTCTGAGGATCTACCTGTGCCTGTTTTCACCAGTTTGCCTGAAATCGATGAAATCGAAGAGATTCCAGCTGATCTTTCAATATCAAGTGATGATAGCTGTAGTGACTATGAAGAACCCTCAAATGCCCCTCAGCTTTCCAATCAATCTGAACTTAATGACCTAGTGCGAGACCTTTGTTTGTCGAAGGAGCAGTCTGAAGTTCTTGCATCACGATTCCAAGAGAAAAACATTCTTGATTCTGGCACAAAAGTAACATACTATAGGACAAGGGAAGGCAGCTTGCTTCGTTTCTTTTCTAAAGAAGACGACCTGGTCTTTTGTAATGACGTTTCTGCACTTCTTAACTGCATGGGGATCTCATCATATGACACAGCAGATTGGCGTCTCTTCATAGATAGCTCGAAAGCAAGTCTAAAAATTGTACTTTTGCACAATGGCAATAAGTTTGCTCCTGTATCAATTGGCCATTCTACCAAGATGAAAGAAGAGTATGATGCTATCAAATTTGTTCTTGAAAAGCTGAATTACAACACTCATAAATGGCTGATTTGTGTGGACTTGAAAATGGTGAATTTTCTGCTTGGTCAGCAAAGTGGGTACACAAAGTATCCCTGCTTTCTTTGTTTGTGGGATAGCAGAGCAAGAATCCAGCACTGGAGAAGGAAGAACTGGTCAGAACGAGAAAGTCTCGAAGTCGGCACAGCCAACGTCATCAATGAGCCTTTAGTACCCAGGGATAGAATCATCTTCCCTCCATTGCACATAAAACTAGGGCTCATGAAGCAGTTTGTTAAGGCGTTGAACAAGGATGGGGATTGCTTCAAGTACATATGCAGGCAATTTCCAGGTCTTTCCATCGAAAAAGCTAAAGGTGGCATCTTCGATGGACCTCAGATTCGAACGCTCATGAGGGATTCTGACTTCACTAATCATATGAACACAGTTGAGTTAAATGCTTGGGTGTCCTTCACAGATGTAGTGACAAACTTTTTGGGAAATCACAAAGCTGACAATTACAAACAATTGGTCCGTAAGATGCTTACTGCATACGAAAAACTAGGGGCAAATATGAGCATTAAAGTTCATTTCTTGTTTAGCCCCCTCGACAGATTTCCTGGTAATCTTGGTGATTACAGTGAGGAGCAGGGAGAGAGATTCCATCAAGACATCAAAACAATGGAAGAGAGGTATCAAGGCAAATGGGATGAGCACATGATGGCAGACTACTGCTGGAACCTTTTGAGAGACTGCCCAAAAGTTGCTCACAAGCGAAAATCGTATAAACGTCAATTTTAGTTTTGTGAATAAAACATTGTTTTGTGTGTTCATTGTAACTAAGAATCTAGTGTATAATGCTTTGCATCAATTTATGATATATAACTGATTATGTAAATGTTTTTTTTCACTTGGAGAATTAAAATTCAGCAAATTTTTAGCAAATTTTTTGTATATCCTCGAAATCTATGAAAAGTGTTCAGTTATAGGATAAATGAAATGATGTTATATCTAACTTGTTATATTGAGATTTTACACTGTCTTTGTGGTTTAAGATTATCATTAAAATCAATATCTGACATTTATGCACTATTTAGCCGTTTTTTGTACGTTTAGCTATGGTCGCGAATGGGTGATTTCAGACAAACGACCCCCCTGTGATATCTCAAAAACTAGAGCCAATTTGAAAAAACTAATGTCAGATTCGGATTCAGCGCCCTTGAAAACCCCAGAAACCAGTCTTACTTTACCTGCCAAAAATATTGTGTTGACCAGTGTTATATACGGCATAATCGCGTTTACACACCAGTTCTCGTCAGATCACCGAAGTTAAGCAACGTTGATCCTGGTTAGTATCAAATGGGTGACCATTTGTGAATTCTAGGCGCTGTATGTGCTCTCCGCTTATCCCGGCATTTGTTTCCAGTCGTCCTGTACTTCACTTGCCACTGGTATTTAACAATGTCGACTCAGGAGAGGTGTGGTTGGAGATTGCGCACCTCCTGCCACAAAAATTTCACTCGCAAGCAACCCTTCGTGATTATCCATAGTTTGTCCAAGACTGAAGGAGCCTGCTTATATATATATATATATATATATATATGATTGCACTTCTATCGCCACAGGATCATTTTAATAGATAAATGCCTGAGGGAGTATCTGTACACAGATGATGTTACAGAGTCTTAGCTTTGTACGACAGCTAAGTCGGTTCAAAATGTTGAGATCCAGCAACAAGCAAGAGCAAGATAGCCAGTAACAAGTTAAACTGAAGACCAGCTTAATACGGGTACTGGTCTCCCGCTTTATGTTTTTTTTTAATCAGAGATTTGCTTCTTCTAGAAAGGTTGCCTTAACCACGGCTTACGGGAACACTCTCCACCCTAACACACACATACATACACGCAAACACACGGTGCTAGTTGGCCGTTGACCCTGAAAAAGGGTTCATTCGCCCTTTAGAAGATCTTGTTTTTAATCTTTCAGGGAGACTAGCCACCCTCCTAACCAAACAAGTCTGGTGGGGGAACCAGTTTAGTCGCCGGTGATCCTACCATGAAGCAGGTAGTACTAGGCTACATGGTACCAGTAGCATATAACATGACCTGACATATGTAACATATAACATGACCTGACATTATTGGTTACATATGTGCGTACATGTTGCAGTAGAATCCTAATTCAATGATAACACTTCATCAAACTAAAAAAGAATATCGATGAAACATGTATGTACATATGTAATCAATAATGTTTGTATAATAAACAGACTGCACACACACACACACACACACACACATATATATATATATATATATATATATATATATATAGAGAGAGAGAGAGAGAGAGAGAGAGAGAGAGAGAGAGAGAGAGAACTGGCCTAGGTTCCCGGCGTTGCCCGGGTGCTTGGATGTGTGTGTTGAGGAAAAAATAAAAGAAGTAGTTATAGGCAGGCAGGCTCGAACAGTACCGCGAAAGAGGAAAAAACATGAAAAAAAAAAAACGTGACGTCTTTATTGTTTCGCCCATCGCCAAACCGGAAGTGCTCTATGTTTAAATTAAGGCAAGTCAATCGAAAAGAGTGGATGGCTTTCGAAAACATCGGCAAAAAAGCGCCCAGTTGAGGGTGAAGTGATTAATGTTTTTAGCCAATTTTTCCGTATTTGTCGTCTGAAGGCTCGGCTTCACAACGATACCGATCTCGTGAAAAATCCGTCGCCTGTCGAAAGTTTTAGGCAGACAAACATACACACATAGATATACATACATTTAACCAAACAGGTGAGATTTATATTATAGATTATATTGGACGCAATATATAGTAATGATTTAAAAAAATAAATAAATAAAGACTCATACGCTACCACCGAGAATCGAAATCAAAATCTTCAGCTTACAACGTATTTTGCCTCTGCCGCCAGTGACTGGGCCATTAAGACATATTTATTGCAGGACTAAAAATTAAAACATGGACCAATAGCTACTACGGTTTGCGTTCGACCTTCACCTGACAAATTTCTTCTTTTTTTTTTTAATTTTCACACTTTTGCACCGATTTTTCCAAGCTAGAACCCAAATATAAAGTTTCGCATGGATTCAAATACCTAATATATGAAGTTTCATGTATGTAGACCAAAAACTCTAGGAGGAGTTTGATAGGCAAAATTTTTCAAACAAAAATATATACGTATACATGGAAACAAGTTTTTGTTTACTATAAACTTTTACGCGAATATTATGCAAGTATAAATCATGTAGAACATCTGCATTAATATAATTACATGTAATAGTTAACTAAAGATGATTATCCCATAAAAAAAAACAGAAGAAACTAATAGGGAATTAATTAAAATGAATGTTTAAAAGACTCTGCAAATTAGCTAGACCTTTTTCTAGTGAATGCAATTCCACGCCCCATACATAACAAAATTTTCTTTTTAAATAAATCGAGAAAAGGATTTTGATATGAATACCAATGCACACGCTTGAAAAACGAATTTATAGGGGTATAGAACAAGATATATATATATATATATATATATATATATATATATATATATATATATATATATATATATATATATTAGTCCTCGCGCGAAAGAGCAGGACACAAAATGTGTTAAATAATAATAGAATAGCAATAACAAAGACTTTCGCTGGCGAGGACTACTATTGAGCGTAATCAGTTATACAGTCCTTTTGAAATTTTCAACTCTATTTTACTCGTTATCTACTGAATATTTGTAATGAAACCTATATGAAATATGTTTCTTGTAAAGATTTTCTATTCTGAACTAAGTTTACTAAAATTTAATCTAAAAAAGTTATTTTAAAGTTTTTGTTAAAAAATTCTATTTTTTTTTCATTATTCAGACATGTATGACAAAGAGGGAGTTGTAAAAAAAGAGTTGCAGTGTGAGGAGAGATACAAACTGAAACAGAGAGAATATTCAGATATGTAATAATACAAAGAGGGGGTTGCAAAAATGAGTTGTGGTGTGAGGAGAAATACAAACTGAAATAGAGAGTAGGAGAGTTTTTATAAATACATGCAAAACCACATTTATTTTTTTAATCCAAATTAATAAATTAAATAAAATATAATCTTAGAAAGATCCGATACAAGTTAGAAAAGCATTCCATCAAAGGCATGAAAATTGTTAAACAAAATGTTATTACTATAGGCTTTAAAAATAAAGGTACAAAATTCAATTTGAAATATATTTATCTTCAAAAAATTTGAAATTTATTTATCTTCAAATTGCACTTTTATAAATTTTACAAAGTAAGGTATTAAATTTTTATGCCTTACTTTGTAAAATTTATAAAAGTGCAATTTTAAGATAAATAAATTTCAAATTGAATCTTGTACCTTTATTTTTAAAGCCTATAGTAAAAAACATTTTGTTTTACAATTTTCATGCCTTGGATGAAATGCTTTTCTAACTTGTATATATATATACAGAGTGATTGTAAAGTAACTCCTATATTAAAATATAAACAGTTCATATTTTAATTTAATTTATACAATCTATATATATATATATATATATATATATATATATATATATTAAGTGAACGTGTGTCTGTCTGTGTACATTTCCCTACGATATAACTCTGTTAAGTTTAAGTCTACAGATTCGAAATTTGATATACAGAGTACTGAGATTTGGGAAAATCTTTGTGATCGGTTTTCGGCCAGAAATTTAGCTGTTAAGGGGTCAAAGTTCAACAATTTTACCTTTGAGAACTCTACCAAACTCCTCCTACAATTTTCGGTCTAAACACTTGAAATTTTAGATATAGGTTCCTTGGACACGATCTAACTTAATAACATTATTTGAACCCAAAACTATAAATGTTAAGGGGTCATAATAAGAGGTCAAAGTTTTAAAAAATTGACCGCTTCTTTTTCTTTTCCTTTTTTTTTTTTTTTTTTGCTCAACATACACCTCCAAGCATCCGGGCAACGCCGGGCTGAAATGCTAGTTAATAAACGTGAGAAGAAATTATAATGCATGGACTTTTATTCAAATTTCAATATGTGCGCCTTCATTCGCTACAAGCTTTTCAAACTGACTAAGTATCGCACCAATTTATTTCACAAGAAACTATCGCCGAATGGTACGGACACGACAACAAAATTAGATAGGGAGGATAAATGAGAAAAGGGAGAAAGAATGAAAAGGATAAAGAAAAAGTAAATAAGTGATACGGAAAGAAATATATAAAAAGAAACGTTCTGAAAGTGAAGAAAATAGGATCCATTTCTTTTTAATTCGGATTTATAAAGAAGAAAAAAAAACAAAAAAAACAGGTTGCCCATCGTTTCCCAGGGAGTCTTTACTTTCATTTTTGCCCCCCCCCCTATACCCAACGTCATCCGCTATCACGCCATGTACAGGGCCATGTGTACCGTCAGCTTCTATGGCGTCGTATATGACGTCATAGCATATATATTATACATGTATGTATGACGTTATTTTTTTAAAAAAATACAAGAATAAGGATTTGTTATAATAAGTATATATATATATATATATATATATATATATATATATATATATATATATATATTGAAACCAATAAAATAGTCCGAAATTTTCCTACATTTGTCTATATATCGTCCTGGCAGGCTAGCTTCAGTTTTGCTGCGTTGTGATGAATTATGCTTAAAGGTTTTTCTTTGCTTTGTTATCTCCCTTGTGGCCTTGCCCGGCTACTAATATATATGTGTGTGTGTGTGTGTGTGTGTGTGTGTGTGTGTGTGTGTGTGTGTGTGTGTGTGTGTGTGTGTGTGTGTGCGCGCGCGCGCGCGCACGAGCGACGTGGGGAATATGGATCATTCATCCACTTGTCTAACACGAGAAAATATTGATATTCATCTGTTCTCACTGATCTTCCAATGATGGTTATTTTCAAATTTCCATAGATGGAACAAAATCAGAAAGGTCAGTGTTTGACCTTTTTAGTGCTTACGTTTTTGGGGAGGGGGGGTGTCCTCATCAATTTACGTCAGTGTTTTAAGAGCCTTTTTCATCTTTCGCTAACTTTAACAACATCGTCAAATCCTGATAGTGATCACTCCCCTGTCAGCGTTTCCTACAACGTTTCTTTATTTCGAGCACAAACAACATCTGAAATGGCCGTGCTTAGCATCTTTCATCTCGTCTTTCACGACTGCTTTTTAGCATTGCTTTATTGCTATTTTTTTTTTGTGCTTTTAATTATTTTTTTTTCAAGTTTTAATCACTAACAATAACAGCATTATTTAATTATGATTATAAAACCCCTTTAAGAATACTTAAGGATGGAAACCCTCTGCAGAATTATAATTAAAGCAGTCAACTAGCGTCTATGCAATGTTCAGGACTTCCGCTTGTTCGAACACTCTAGATTCTTAAATGTATTCATCATTCGCGTGGCAATTGTTTGTTTGCCCCGATGTAAAGGCTTAGCAAATGGAGTAAAAGCTGGATTCGAATCTCATGACTAGAAGGAATTGTCACTCCTACACTGATAATTGCGTAACATAAAACACTAGTGGATGTAGGTGTAAAGAATAATTGTATATATATATATATATATATATATATATATATATACATATATATATACATATATATATATATATATATATATATATATATATATATATATATATAATATTCCGCGTTCCACTCTCATAAGTCTGACGAATTCTCACGAGAATGAAACGTGGAATATTCTGTGTAGTTTAATTGCCATATATATTTTTATAACTTACTCCCTAGCTCTACCTATGTATTGAGCACTGTTGAAGTAAATACTGAAAATTTATGCATACAATTATATTTTCGTATATTAATTTATGTGATTTAATGTGTAGTCATATATCTATCTATCTATCTCTCTCTCTCTATATATATATATATATATATGTGTGTGTGTGTGTGTGTGTGTATGTGTGTGTGTGTGTGTCTTTGCATATATATATATATATATATATATATATATATATATATATATATAGAGAGAGAGAGAGAGAGAGAGAGAGAGAGATAACTATATATATATATATAACTAAATATTGTTTAAAATAATAGAGAGCTTCTGTTTAATTATACCTCCTTTTTTTCGATTTTTATGATCCTTTTAGCATTAAAATAAAAACTAATAATTTTTTAGGCGGGAAAGTGTCATTAAGAAAGGCTCAGAGATATTATTTGTATTTACAACAAGATAGAATTCATAGAGAACAAAATTTGTAGTGCTTAACGCCAATATGGCGTATTACACAACACACACACAGATGGTACCTCTCAGTATAGTTATACTGTTCGGAAGAGTTCATCTCTTGAGTATGGGTGGGTCCCCCACAACACCCCCTCTCAAGGCTTTTTGCACCGCAAAAAGCTGTTAATATCTTTTTCGCTTCGGCTTGATAGTCAGTGGGTCAGCGATTTTCCTCTTTTTCCCCCGACCGTCAGTTCTAGTATTGGTTGTGGTGGATGAAGCCGAACGTCTCAAAAATGGCATTGATCGGTTCTTCCTCTATATTGTCGATATTGTCATCAGAGTAACGTTTTTAACTGGTTTAGGTGACGTTCATGAGTATGTTTTCGACCTTGTATAATGTACAACATGTCGCCAATCCTTTCGAAATTAATTAAAGGTCTGCGTTTCTTTGGTAATATCATTCATCAGTGGATACCACCTAAAAAGGTAACTGCGCATACAATTATGACGCAAGTGTTGCGTAATCCAGAACCATATCTATTCTGAATCGGCACTGCTTGAGTCCAGTGGCAAGGAGAAGTCTAGGGCGACTGAAAACAATGCCGACATACGCGGATATCCGGCATAATCATGTTGACATACTGGTTCCCGTCAGATCAAGTTAAGCAACGTTGAGCCTGGTCAGTATTAAAATGGGTGACCATTTGGAAATTCAAGATGTTGTATATGCTCTCCGCTTTTTTTTTTTTTTTTTTTACACAGTGATCACCACTTATCAAGGCCCGGAAGCCACTCAGGGATAAGGGTTATTGCAAGTACATTACGTTAGTGTGGAGATTTGATGAAGTGTTTAATTAAGGGGGCGGTTCATTAGGAATTTGGTTAACATTGGACTTGAAGACATCCAAGTTGTAGTCCGGAGGGAAGCAGGCAGACGGAACAGAGTTCCACAGGCGTGCAGTTCTAAGAAAGAAGCTTTGTTCATGGAATCCGCGTTTTGATTTAGGCACAGATATAGAGTGGGGGAAATTTTTCATAGTGGATTCAGCTAGACGGGTGTTTTTCGTGAAAGATTGGCGAGGGGGGACCAGAGATTCTCGGTATTGTTTCCAGTCAGTTTTCAGCCTCTCCTTGCTACTGGACCCAAGCAGAACTGATTCAAGAGAGGTGTGGCTGGTGATTGCGCAACCCTTGCCTCACAACTACATGCGCCGCTACCCTTACAGGGGTATCCAAGTATCTAATATATATATATATATATATATATATATATGTGTGTGTGTGTGTGTGTGTGTGTGTGTGTGTGTGTGTGTGTGTGTGCGTAAATTAGCACGCAGATTTACGCCAACATATCTTTAACCATATTTACACATACGAGGTGCCTTCAATAAGTTTCTAGACTTTTTCTGATGGTCATTTTTATTCATAGTACACATAGGAAACTCTAGTTTTCTTCGGAGTAATCTCCTCCAGCTGCAATGCACTTGTTATACCGTTCCAACAACCTCTGGAAGACCACATAGAAGTCCTCTTGTGTGAGCGTGACAATGACTCTCGTCACAGCCTCTTCCATCTCCTCAGTTGTTTCATAACAATAGCCGCTAACGTTTTCTGTGGGCTTATGAAATAACTAAAAGTCATATCGGGCAAGGTCTGGACTATAGTGAGGGTGAAGAACTGTCTTGATGCCAATTTTGGTCAAATAGTCTGTGATATTTTCTGAGCATCTCTGGGACAAATTTCGCGCAAATCTTCCGCATCTTCAGTTCCTGGCGAATAATTTTGTGTACAGTTCCCACACTGACATCGAACTGTGCATTTATTGTCTCTATAGATACAGGACGGTCCTTATCCATGAAATTCTTTATTTGGCCAATCAACTCTGGTGTTCTGACTTTCCTACTCCTCCCACAACTCTCATCATCCCTCACAGACTCCCTGCCTATCTTGAATCCCGTATGCCACTCAAAAACTGGTGTTCGATTCATAGAAGATGGTCTAAAACAGTCTGAAGCATTCCATACGTTTCTCTGGCATTTTCCTGGTTTAAAACAGAATTTTATTGCGCATCATTCTTCTAAAGTGTCCTCACATCCAAATTGTATTTTTTAAATTCACCAGCTGTGACGATTAGGCTTTACTAGGGTGTATTTCAATTCCTGCTATAGCTGCTCATTTGAACCTAAAATCATAAAAATTGATCAGTCCTCTCATAAGATGTCTAGCAACAATATACTGAATTTTCAAGAGTCTACAACTAGGGTTGGATCAAATACTGATTTTTAACAATTGAAATACAAATACAAATACTTTCGTTTAGGTTACCAGAAATACAAATACAAATACTTTTATTCCTAAGTCTAAAAATACAAATACAAATACTTTTATTCCTCAATCTCCAAATACAAATAAAAATACAATAACTGATTTAAACAAAAACAAATATAAGTACTTTTTTTTTTCAAAGTAATAAAGAAATCTGAAAATATGCAAAAAAAAAGAAGAAAAAGAAAAGAAATATTTCCTTCCAAATTTGACATCTACATTACATTCTATATCATGTCCGCATTGCATTTTATTATCATTAGAGCTCTGAAAGTTTCCTTCTCTCTCTCTCTCTCTCTCTCTCTCTCTCTCTCTCTCTCTCTCTCTCTCTCTCTCAAATATAAATACAAATACAAAATACTATTTTCCTGGATACCATAATACAAATACAAATACAAATTACTTTTTCTTGTGATGTCAAAATACAACTACAAATACAATTAGAATTGTATTTAAATACAATTGAAATACAAATACAATTGTATTTGATCCAACCCTATCTACGACAATTCTATATACCTGTACAAAAAAAAGCCTGTAAAGTTACTGAACGCAGCTCGTATATACATTTTAACATGCATTCAGGTTTATAAGATTTCTTGCAGTTCCATGTGGCTGGTTAGTGTTTGTACTTTACATGCATTGATTTCCACGTTGCATGATTTTACTGATGATTCCAACTGTTACAATTTTTGCAGACACTTTCTCGTGCATCTACTGTGATCAGGTCGTTTCCTGGGGAGGGGGGTACTTGGTTTATCGTGTGGACGTTTCTTTAAACTGGTTACGTCCTGAAAAAAGGAATCAGCTCTACAAAACACGATCAAATGATAGGCAAATCCCTTTACATAAAGAAGTCGATATGACGTCGGCTATAATCGGCTATGTATCGGCTGGTGTGGGTCTGTTTGTCTTTACCGGCAGCATTTCCATCGTCGCTAATGGCAGTCAGGAACCTCTGCTGCTGATTATTGAACGCTTCAGAAAATGATGAAGAAATCATCTTCTTTTATAATATATATATATATATATATATATATATATATATATATATATATATATATATATATATATATATATATATATATATATATATATATTAACAATTAAAGAGAATTTTGAGAGTTGACAGTTAAGACCCGTCGGTTGCAGTCGGAATCCAAATTTCAACTATTTAAAAACAATTCATTTTTCTCTTTTCGCAAGAGAAAGGTTGGTTGGTTGTTTTTTGTTTTACGGCATATCAACCCTATTTTAGGTTATTTTATGCCGAATTCAGTGATTTTGAAGAACAATTTTTTAATAGAGTATATTTGGGGGGGGTTAAGTCGGAGCAATTGCAATTTAAGGGTGGCTCCACACTTCCCAAAGCCCACAAGCAGGGTCTCACCATCGGATATAATTTAAGGTCATATCCAGGACCAGTGAGAGAAAGAGAGTGAGAAGAAAAGATAGAAAGGGAAAGAAAGAGAGAAACGTGCATATATTTTAAAAAAACAAGGCAAGTCGAATGTTATTGTAGTTTTTAATTCTGATGACTTTTACTTGGTTTAGTTTTATAAATAACTGTCAATCTAATTACATAAACAATCTTGGGTCGCACCAGTCACCTGTTAATCTGATCCAAGTTGATATGCGAATATGATTTTTTTTTAATATCTGCCTTTGCGTATCTCCTTATAAGTACACAACAAGTTTGACGGCTGGTTAATGCAGAAGCATCAGCTCCACAAAACTTCTACCCTATTATTATTGGTATTGTATTGACTTTCTTCATCTTCTACATTCCTTTCAGTTTTCTGCCTGGCTTACCCGTTTCTTTGATCTTAATCCTGTGGTCTGCCGGGGCGGTAAAATCTACAATTTGGCAGTTTCTTTCATTCTTGCTAATGGTTGTGACGCCCGGTCTCTTAAATACGAAAGATTTTTTTTCATTTATATGAATTATATTCGTGTCAAAACACCTTAGCTGCACGTAAGTCAATTATACAATAAAACATTTTCAATAACAAGAAATCTTACAAAATATACTCAAGGCTATAATTCACTTGAATATTTGTTTTTTTAAACATTATCTAATAAATTCATTCTGTATGATTCACTTATAATTTCATTCTGCTATTTTATTATATACTCGCCGGACCCGTTTCTTGGCGTTGCCCGAGGAGATTGAAAAAGAATGTTAAATAAAAAATATTATAAAAATAAAATTAAATAGAATAGAGAAGTACGCAAATTTTTTTTTTGGTATTAATACAAATATTATTAATTAATGCGATTCAATGAACAAAGTTTAAAATTCTAAATCATAATTTACGTTTATTTGCTTTTTTGTTTACGGTTACGTTTTCGTATGCGTATATTCACACATAACAAAAACTTGGATTTCTATGGAATGATTGCTTGTAAAAACTGAAGTTCGCATAAAGCGCAACAATTAACAAAGGCTTTTTCTTTCAAAGCATAATGTGTTGTTCTTGTCGCTTTTTCTACTTACTTTTCTCCTAACGAGAAAAGAATTAGGCACAAGGTCAGTATTTAACGTGGGAAAATCAGCTCTCCAAGCTGTGGAGTGGAACAAAAATATAAATTATCTCGATCTAGAAGAACTTCTCCTTCACTAACCAAGGACAGAAGAGTACGTGTGACATCAGAATAGATACTACGTTTTGATCTTAGCCTGTTGATAATGGTAATGACGACGATAATGACAACGACGATGACGATGATGATGATGACAATGATCACGACGGCAATAACGACGTAATTAATATTTTTAAGCCGAAATGAAATCAAGTTTGTCGACTTAGAATATCTTGAAGATTACATAAATTAACGTTTTTGTTGGGGGGTTTTTCTAATGATTAAAATTTGACTATGTTCATGCACAGTAAATCTCAACACTAAAATATATCAAATCCAATACGACAATATGTTATCGTAGTTTGCCTTCAAATTACAAAAATGTAAAATGAAAACTATTTTTTTTTCTGTATTGTTGCCTGCTAGTCGATAGTCTTTGCTAATATATACGTAGCACATTTATCCTATTGCACATAGGTGTACAAGAACATACTCTCATCAAGGTGTTTTCATTCCAAAAACACCTATCACATAATCACAACTCCACCAAAGGCATACGAATAAAACTGCTAGCTGCAGAAAGGGGCCTAGGTAATGTCAGAAGTAAGGAATCGCTGATAATAAAGGAAGTTATTCCCAAGATAAACAATAGAACGGAACTCAATTATAACTTCTTTATATAAACACAGCAACACAAACAACATTATTGATACACAAATTATTTATTTGTTCTCGGTTTGTGGAGGAGAAATCTTTTATTACTGAGACAATTTTTATTTTTGTTTCTTTTCTCCAAAATAAAAAAGACGATGTTGGTGTCTAATTCTGCCCTCGTGGAGAAGCAAAGTAAATAGAAACAATGTTTATCAAATATGACTAATCTTTGGTACACGCGTATGCTGAAATATCAGCGGATACACGAAACTTGCATCTGACTTTCGAGCATGATACTAACACGCAGTACTAGGCCCCTTTATGTAAAGTCAGAAAAAATAAAAAATAAAAAATTAAATTAAAAATATGATATTAAACAATTAAGATTAAAAATTAACAAATAAAAACAAAAAATATGAAATGAAAATAAAAAATTAAAAACTTAAGAATTAAAAAATTACAAATAAAAACATAAAAAAAAGAAAAAGAACCCCCAAATAAAAGTATAATAAAAACAAAGATAATGGTTTACACAAATTAAAAACATGGAAAAGATGAAAAAAATGGAAAAAATGAAAAAAAAATAGAAAAATTTAAATAAGGTGAGAATAAGAGATAGAAATATCAAATAAAATCTCCCCATCGAATGAACGATTAAATTTATATGCATCAGTATATACGTTTTCATTACTGTTTTCCCCCTTTTTTCTTCTGTATATAAGCTCCACCACATTTGTTGAGCTTCGAATTATCTCGTTTTAAAGAATTTCTCTAATTTTTCTTGGTTCCCCCTGTATATTTTCTATTCTCTATATATACCATTTTTTAATCAGAAGCTCGATGTTTATTAAGAGATAACAGCAGAGCATGTATATAAATAAATTATTCCAAAGTCCAATATTTTATTCATGTTACCAATCATTTATTTCATAACAAAATGTTAGGTATTTCGCAGATATTGATATTAAAATATTTTAATTCCTTATTACATAAAAATATTGGACTTTGAAATATAATATAATTATATTATATAAATAATATATATACATTATTCATATTATATTATATAATGATAAATAATATAAATAAATAATAACAGAAATTAGACGTGAATCTCCAAAAGGTAATCAAGCATTGCTATGGCCAGATATGTCTACAAAACGTAATCATCTGTGAATGTGGAGAGGACAACCATACACAGCAACACTATCTTCTCCGCCCCATTAGTGCATCTTGGAAAGATCTTGCAGATTATAGCAATAATGAAAATGACTGCGTAAAATAGTGGGAAAACTCTTGTATGAGCACATTACTTCAGGTGTGCAAAGAATACTGATATTTGGATCATTTCAAATTTTATATTTGTGATTGTTTTTGTTTTGTTTTTGCTTTTGTCGAATATAAATAAGTTAAAAATTTATCTTGTGATAAATTTGGTATACAGGGTACTGAGATTTGGGAAAATCTTTGTGATCGGTTTTCGGCCAGAAATGTGGCGATTAAGTTATCAAAGTTCAACGATTTCACCTTTAAGAACTCTACCAACTCCTCCCACAATTTTCGGTCTAAACACTTGAAATTTTAGATATAGGTTCATTGGACATGGATCTAACTTAATAACTTGATTTGAGCCCAAAACAATAAATTTTACGGGGTCATATTAGGGGGTCAAAGTTTAAAAAATTGACCGCTTTTTTTTTCTTTTTTTTTTTTTTTTTTTTGCTTAGCATACACCTCCAAACACCCGGGCAACGCCGGGCCGAAATGCTAGTATATATATATTTCCAAACCATTATTCATGGAATGTAAACCCCATTTCCAAACCATTATTCATGGAATGTAAACCCCTATTTCCAAACCATTATTCATGGAATGTAAACCCCAATTTGTGTGGTATCGTCAGCCAAAGACGAGCATTTCTAAAGATTTATCATTTAGACCTGTGTTTATGTGATCCCCCCCTTAAAATTAGACATTTACATGATTTTACAGGACATTTTTTTTACTTCTCTGCCATAAACTCAGCCTGTTCTCATCGACCTTCTTATCACAGCCATTCCTCTGTTAAAAAAATGTTATCATAATAAAATAAATATTTACGGATGAAATTATTTATGTTAAGATGTTTTAATAGAAAAGAATATTAGAACACAAACAATAATTTAAAAATAGGTCGAATCTTCGTGTCTGGCGTAGCATTACGTAGAGGTCACAAAGTGACGTTCACTTTAGCTAGAGCTTGAAAACGACACGAATTATTTTCATCAGTCAAGAATCGGGAGTGAGAGAGAACGGATCGAGTCGGAGTGAAGTGAGCGAGAAAAACGGTCCACGAACGGTGACGGCTCCTAGTAGAGGGGATCAAAATGCGTTATCTAGGACCAACGACAGCTTTCCAATGGGAAACATCGGAAATAAAAATTGCAGAAAAGACAACCCGGGATTTGTTGATTCATTGGGATGAATGTTCTTTGTTGTTTCCGGAGGGATTCGGCAAGATGGCGGATTCAGCAAACAAGATCAAAAACAAACCAGGAATGTTTCTCCGATTGACCCGATGTTACAACAACAACGAGCTGTTATCATGGGTAAAAATCAGAAGCTCATCCTGGGCCCAACTTTTTTCCTGATCTACATTAATGATCTTCCAAATCACATCCTTACATCATTCGTAGACATTTATGCTGATGATACTACCATCTATGGTAGCACATCTAAGACAGTAAATGACCAAGTTCTCTCCGATTCTCTCTCATCTGGTCTTGAGCACGTGGTATAATGGGGAAAGGAGTGGCTGGTTACTTTTAATGCATCTAAAACCAAGCTTCTCTCTTTACATCATCAGCGTTCTGATCCCCATCTGGCATCTATTGAAATAAATGGCTCCCGTCTTGGGGAGGCCTCAGGTTTTGACAAGCTTCTGAGCTTGACTTTTACTCCTGATCTTAAATGGAACACGTACATCAAATCTGTTGCCAAGGCCGCTGGAAAAATGGCCGGATCCTTCTATCGATCCAGTATATATCTCACTGCTGATTCAATTCTCTATCTAAGAGCCAGGTGCGTTCAAGGATAGAGTACTGTTGCCACATCTGTGCTGCTAGAAAGGACTTGTCCTGCCTTGATAGGGTTCAAAATATACTTAGGAGATGTCCTTTTCTCTTCGCTGCAACTTCTATCCCACAGAAGAGATGTTGCGAGTTTGTCTCTGCTTTATCGTTATTTTCATGGAAAGAGTTCGGCTGAGCTTCAATCTATGGTCCCCCCTCGCCAAACTTTCACAAAAACACTTATCTAGCTGAAAACACTATCAATAATTCGCCCCACTCTTTATCTGTGCTTAAACCTAAACGTAGATACTATGAACAAAGCTTCTTTCTTA
This sequence comes from Euprymna scolopes, assembly GCF_053919585.1. NCBI lineage: Eukaryota > Metazoa > Mollusca > Cephalopoda > Sepiida > Sepiolidae > Euprymna > Euprymna scolopes. The sequence goes on along the minus strand of NC_136514.1, from coordinate 52,230,556 downwards.
GAACTGCACGCCTGCGGAATTGTCTTCCGTTTTGCTGCTTTCTTGCTGACTACAATATGGTTGTCTTCAAGTCCAACGTAAACAAGTTCTTGATGAGCCGTTCCACTTGTTACAAATTTACCGAATTTCCATTACTAACGATCACTATATTGTCCAATTGACTACTGTACACTCTTAACTCTCATCCACGAGTGGTCTCTGGGCCTTTACAAAGTGGTTATGCCTATGTAAAAAAATGCTACGACTGTTAATATTTCAACATTATCGTAAGTAAATAAATGTAAATAATCGATTCAACGAACAGTAGAAAAACCAGATAGACGAACACACGTATAAACACACGTCATATAGATGACTGTGACACGTATATACAAATGTATATACACTCTGCATATACACATTCATAAAAGAACATTTTATACCACTAGACGATGCACGGATTTAGACACGACACACATACATAAAATATACTACCCAGTATACAACAGTAATCAGAGGTATTTTTCTACGACTGTATTGCCGTAGCCTTCAAACATTACTTGTTGCATACACACACACACATATGTGCATGGATGGATGTATGCGATATCGTTTTTTGTTAATATATGTGCACTAGCAGTTCAGCCCGGCTTTGCTAGGGCCTTATGTACTTGCCCTAAGTGTGAATACATTTTATGTAAGATTTCAAATGTTTTGAGAAATTTCGTAGAGACCGTAAAGGACAATTTCTTCTAAACTTTGACCCCAATTTTTACCCCTTAACATTTATCATTTTGGACTCAAATAAAAATACAAAGGTTTACCCATGTCCAATTTATCTACATCTAAAATCTCAAGTCTTTAGACCCAAAATTGACGGAGAAAGTTGGTAGAATCTGCAAAGGTCAACTCTTTCAAATTTGCCCTTTTAGCAGCCAAATTTTCGCCCGCAAATTGATTAAAACACTTGCCGCATGTCTGAATACTTGTCATGTATAAATTACAAATATTTAGACCCAACATTGGCTGAGTAGTTTGCTAGACACCGCAAAGGACAAATCTTTTGAACATTGACACTTGACAGCTCAAATTTCCGACCAAAACCGATTAAAAAGATTGCTCTATTTCTGAATACCCTTTATGTAAAATTTCAAATATTTAGGCCAGAAATTTGCTGAGTAATTTGTGAGAAGCTGCGGAGGTAAAGATTTTTATTTTTTTACCCCAATTATGACCCCTTAACATTTATTGTTTTGGGCTCAAATCAAATTAAAAAGTTTGATCCATGTCGAAGTAACCTACTTCTAAAATTTCAAGTGCTTAGACCTAAAATTGGCGGAGGAGTTTGGTAGAGCTTTCAAAGACAAAATTGTTGAAATTTGACACCTTGACAGCCAGATTTCTGGATGAAAACCGATTAAAAAGATTTTCCCAAATCTCAATAATTCTTATGACAAATCTCGAGTCTGTAGACCGAAAATTGACAAAGTTATTTGGTATGAAAATGTACATAGACACACACACATTTTCACTTTTATAGACGTACTAGCAGTTCCGCCCGGCTTTGTTCAGACCCTATGCACTGTTCTTAACTTTATGTATATATTAAAAAGTGTGAATATGTACGGTAATGCCTTTCTATATAAAAGGCTTCCTTAACTACCATAGAGAAAAGTTGGTAGAGACCGCAAATGTATAATTCTTTTAAACTTTGACCCCAATTTTTACCCCTTAACATTTACTGTTTTGGGCTCAAATCAATTATAAAGGTAGATCCATGTCCTAGTAAGCTATATCTGAAATTTCAAGTGTTTAAACCCAAAATTGGCGGAGAAGTTTGGTAGAGTTCTCAAAGGTCAAATCGTTGAACTTTGATCACTTGACAGCAAAATTTTTGGCCGAAACCTGATTAAAAAGATTTTCTCAAATCTCAATATCTTTTATGTCAAATTTCGAGTCTGTAGACCGAAAATTGACAGAGTTATTGCGTAGGGAAATTTACACAGACAAAGACACACACACACATTTTTACTTTTATAGATATATAGATAGATATACTAGCATTTCAGCCCGACCATGTCCGGCTGTTTGGAGGTGTATGTTGAGCAAAAAAAGTGGTAGTAGGAAGGCAGTCTCGAACCATACCGTGAATTAGGAAAAGAACGGAAAAAACGTGACGTCATTGCTGTTACGACCACCGCCAAATCGCTAGACAATCGAAAAGAGGGGATGACTTTCGAAAATATCGGCGAGAAAAGCGACCACTCCCTGTAGAAAAGTGCCCAGTTGAGGGTGAAGAAATTAATGTTTTTAGCCAATTGTTCGGTATTTGTCGTCTGAAGGGTCGAGCTTCCAAACAATACTGATCTTGTGAAAATCCGACGCCTCTGTCGAAAGTTTTAGGCAGACATGCAAACATACATACGTACATTTATATATATTGGTAGCTCAAATTTTCCACCCAAAGCGATTAAAAAGCTTGGCCTATCTCCGAATACCCTTTATGTAAAATTTCAAATGGTTAGACCAGAAATTGTCTGAGTAATTTGGTAGAAACCATAGAGGTCAATTTTTTTAACGTTGATCCTTATTATGACCCCTTAACATTTATTGTTTTGGGCTCAAATTTAGTTATTAAGTTAGATCCATGTCCAAGGAACATATATCTAAATTTTCAAGTGTTTAGACCCAAAATTGTCGGATAGAGTTCTCAAAGGTCAAATCGTTGAATTTTAACCCCCTTAACAGACAAATTTCTGACTGAAAATGGATTACAAAGATTTTCCCAAATCTCCATACCCTGTATATCAAATTTCGAGTCTGTAGACTGAAAATTGACAGAGTTTGCGTAGGGAAATGTACACAGACAGACACACAGACAGACACACAGTCACATTCATTTATATATATATATATATATATATATATATATATATATATATATATATATATATATATACAGAAGGAGACAAAGAAAAACAGACAGATAGATAGATAGATAGATAGATAGATAGATAGATAGATAGATGAAAGAATAAAAAAAATATATTTGCTTTACGGCAATTCGGATCGTTAGAATTTAAGAATTAGGCATCAAATGCACCTCGTCCCTGGTGCTATACGAGACGAAATGACAGCTAAAAAATGCCGTTCGACACCACCTGACGTCCGCGTAGCTATCAAACTTCAAATGCATATTTGCATGCAAATGACGATGGAAAACAAATGTCGAAATTGGCGAAGCAATTGTCTGCAAATGACACTCTCTCTCTCTCTCTCTCTCTCTCTCTCTCTCTCTCTCTCTCTCTCTCTCTCTCTCTCTCTTTCTATATATATATATATATATATATATATATATATATATATATATATATATACGTCTCGTATGTTATATATATATATATATATATATATATATATATATATATATATATACGTCTCGTATGTTATATATATATATATATATATATATATATATATATATTTTGTCTCGTATGTCATTTCGTCTCGTATATATATATATATATTATATATATATACTAGCTGTACCCGGCCACGCGTTGCTGTGGCTCAGTTTGTTAAAATGGAACACATGTGAAAGTAGAGAAAAGTTTGATTCTTTTTTTCAAGAGAATGTACAAATTATTTATTTTTTTTAACAGATGTTAAGAAAATAAACAGAAAAATACTTCCATCATTAATTATGCAAAAAAATAAATAAAATACGATAAAACTTGCTGAGTATGCACTGTTGTACGGTTGTTGTAAAAATGGAACGGAAACTTAAATTTCGCTTCATTTTAATCTTTCTTAATTATTTAATTGTCCCCCCCAACGAATATAATCAAAACAGTAACATTCAACAATTGTACTTTATCTATATAAAACACAAAATGGGTGTTTGTATTACTGTACACATAGATGTGAAAAAGTTGTGAAAAAAAAACAAAAACAAATATATAACAAATAAATGTTATCCAAGCCAAGATAAGTTACTTTTCTGCCAAATTGGATAGATATATTTTTCGTGTTTTTATTCAATGTAACATATTTAATCAGCTCGAAAACCATAGTGTTTACCGATGTATTCGAAAATTCAAGATGGCGTCTCACACCCTCATTAACACCGTAAGTATGGAAGAAGGTGTTATAAATAAAAAACTATACAAAATTTATAACATCTTTTCCCACACTTACCGTGTTAAAGAGAGAATCAGACGCCATCTTGAATGTTCCAATACATCGGTAAACACTGTATGGTTTTCGAGCTGAATAAACATGTTACATTGAATTGGGAAAAGATGCTATAAATAAAAAACCTAATGAAATAGTGTTAAAAACTCGCTCAATACATGTTAATGCGGCATAGGTTGACATATATTTTTAATAGTATTTTGTATAGTTTTTTATTTATAACACCTTTTTCCATACTTACGGTGTTAAGGAGGGTGTGAGACGCCTTCCTGAATTTTCGAATACATCGGTAAACACTGTATGGTTTTCGAGCCGAATAAATATGTTACATTGAATATAAACACGAAAAAGATATCCAGTTTGGCAGAAAAGTAACTGATCTTGGCTTTGAGAACATTTATTTGTTATGTATTTTTTTTTTTTTTGAGAACATTTTCGAATGTATGTGTACAGTAATACAAACCCCCTTCGGAGGTTGGAATGCCCCCCCACATAAAATGTAGTTGAAAAAATCGATTTTATAGTGAGATTAAAGAATGGTTAGTCTAAAATAAGGGTGAAAAACAAAACAAATAAGCAATTAATAATTATTACCAAAAGCAATAAATGCTACTTTTTTTTACTGGCACAAATATAGTTGGATACACAAGTAATAGTCGTAGAGTGATAGAGTGTAAGTAAAACCTGGAATATCCGGTTGTTTCGTTTCGTTTCGTTTTAACAATGGAAAGAGCAGAAAATGGAGAGAAAAGAAAGAAAGAAGGAAAGACCGAAAGGAAAGATAAAGATAGGGAAGTACCCCCACCACCATCACCCATAAAGCAAGAAGACAACGAAAGGTAAGAAGGAAAGAAAGAAAGCAAAAAAGCACGTAAGGAAAGAGCGAAACGGAAGTAGTGTTTGTGTAAGTAAGTAAGTTTGGTGCGTTTCACGTAAATGTCAATTCAGGTTTTCATTAAACTTTAACCACGCGGGTTATAACGAAATCGAAGTAATGTAATTGTGAATTCAATTCCAGGTAACGGATTGTGTTCTGTTTGAATCTAATTTTATTATAATAAATGCTTTATAAATTGTGTTTATGTTTTATGCTAACCAATGGCAAAGTAAGCGTGGTTCGTTTCAGTGTAAGTCCAGTCCAGTTTTTAGATAAATTCTAACCGGTGATCGGTTTTAAATGTCTCCTGTGAACGTTCTGGTACGGTGTAAGTGAGTGGCGGTGGTAGGATGAATTTGGTAGAGAGAGTTTACTGTACTACTTCCATTAAATGTAACCGATTTTTACAGTGGACTCTCACCAGACAGAATATAGGAAACTGTAATCAGCGAGATCCTTGATATGTAATAATCCTATAACATACGGCAGATGTCGTGATTCAGTTTGTGAATGATACGGCTGCACAAAATGTATACAGGTGTAGTCCTATAAACGTCAAAGTCGGAGGGGAAAAAATGAGTTCATTTTATTTATATAGAGAAGAGAAGAAGAAGATATATTTTATATATATATATATATATATATATATATATATTGTCTCGTATGTCATTTCGTCTCGTATATATATATATATATATATATATATATATATATATATATATATATATATATATATATATATATATATATATATATATATATATATATATATACACACACACTTCACTGCGTCACTTCCGATCCGGCGGTGGTCGTAACAGCAATACGTCACTTTTTTTTCTCACCTATTTTTTTGCTGATGAGGAGATGACGTTCCAAGATAAAACCTTTGTCAATTATTGTCGATAATTATTGTCAATTTTAATTAAAATGAACATCGTTTCCGAAACGATCGTACACTCAAGTTGATTTTGTTTGTTTTTCCTTTTGAAACTGATTTATAATTCACAATTATTAATCTTTTTGCTATATATTCACAATTATTAATCTTTTTTATATATGGAAATAAAAATCTAAAACTTTTACAAGGGTTTTTGATATAGATGCACATAAGAATATTTTGGCGGGTATGTTTCAGCTTGAACAGGGATAGTATATAAAAATTGTAGGGTTTGTCTTCGTGTCTGGCATCCATAGAATTAAAATATGCCACAAACATTAACAAGGGCTTTCGATTACTATTTGCGTAAGTATACTTTTATAATTATGTTCCAGTTTGAAGAAATATGGTATAATAAAATTATAGGCTTTGCGTTCGCGCCTGATCTCCATAGAATGGAAATATGTCAGAAAATTTAACAATCTTTTTTAAACATAGGTCCACGTAAGATTATTGTTATAAGCGTATTTAATTTTCAGTAAGCGTGGTATGATTAAATAATTGGGTCTATTTGGATTTCATAGAATGAATTTTAACTTTTTTTTTTAATAAAATATAATTTAAGAGAAATAAGTTGTTTGCAAGTGATGTCGGAACCAATTTAGGTTACCGAAATAGATTTTGACCAATACTCTATATAATAAAGCTGAATGTGTGCACATGTGTGTACACGAATAGGCTCCCATATAGTTGGCTATTATACACAACTGACAACATACAATAATAGAAAAGGCATTGAGGATTAAAAATGGGTGTTTAATGTTGGTGGGGTCTGTGTATGTGTCTGACCCCTAACATATACAAATATACAAAACGTAGCCTATTTTTTAACCAAATCAACGACGGGTGCTTCTGCTAGTATATATATATATATATATATATATATATATATATATATATATATATATATATATATATATATATCGAAAACGACTGGGCTGATTTTTATGAAATTTCACATGAAATGTTCTTTATGTACCTGGCTGTGTTCTTAGATTGATTTTGTAGCGGAATGTGTTTGATAAGTATCGATAATCGATAATCGAAATAATCAAATGAGAGAAGGAACGGGCGATTTTGACCAAAGTAAACACTTTACACAGCCTAACATCACAATTGCATTTGAAAAGTTTTATTACCACACAAGCCGGAAGGCCCAACATATAAAATCAACAGTAGGTTCTTGGATATAACATGGGTGCGTTCGAAATAATTCTTTCTATTTAAAGCACAATTTCACCATGATACTTAACTTTTATATTTAAAATTCAAATTCAAGCCATTATCACCGCACAAGCAGTAAGGCCATACATATAAAATCAACAGTAGGTTCTTTGATATGACAGGGGCGCGTTCTAAATGGTTGTTTCTGTTTAAAGCACAATTACACCATGATTCTTTTAATTTAAACTAAAATTTAAGGCATTATCACCGCACAAGCAGTAAGGTCAGGTACATAAAATCAACAGTAGATTCTTTGAAATGACTGGGACGCCTCTGAAATGAATGAGTCTGTTTAGAATACAACCGAAGCATGATATATGATTTTTTTGCATTTTCAGCTTTAATCCAAGCCATTATATATAAATAATAATTTTATCAAATCAACAGTAAGTTCTCTACAGTGCAATTTAGATTACAATATATTGCGGACTAAGTAACCTGGGGAGGAATTTGGAGCTTCATCTCAGTGCACCGCGATGGATGGACTAGAGCAATCGATTTGATTGAAAAATAGGCGATTTTACTGATTTCAATAACAATAAAAAAAATATGTCAGTGTGAAACATTTACCTTCTGGGAAGTTTGGGCGTGAGGCCAGCACCCTCACCCTGTAAAAAGAACTCTCCGCTACAAAAACATCTACAAAACTTGTAGACGGCCTATGCCCCTCCAGAGGCTCAAGGGCTATGGAGGAGTGTGAAACATTCGTTGATTATCATTCAATCCCGGCCAATGTCGGGTCTCCCTGCTAGTATATACTGATAGTAATTATCATATCTTACACCGAAGAAAACATAAGTTCATAAAACATGTATCTGTAGATTTAAATATGATCATTATTTATTTCAAACTATTATCTTTATAGGACCCCTTGAAGAGGAAATCGTTTCATGAGGATAGATTTCCCTTCAAGTGAACCCTGATTAAATATTTCAAAATACATAGTACTCGCTGCCCTAATGAGATCTCCTCAGTATGACTTACCCAAACCGGCTTTTACGAGGAATGGTGCATCTTCCCCAAATGATCTTACCTCAAGTAACGGCACGAAACTGGATACTCCACCAGACTAGAAGAGACAAAAAGAAAAATATCATATAACGTATTTAAATAGTCAATTCCAGGGAAGAAAATGTTATTCTAAACGTCTTTACTAACTCAGTGTTTGAACAGTAAAGGACAACTTTAATGGAAATATTCGATTATCTATGTATCTCATATAGAGATCAATAAACAGGGGGGGGGCATTAATTTCTGAGAACTTCGACTGAAACAAAATGAAACAAAAAGTGAATTGAAGGTTTCTGAATGTTTGTATCATTTAGATTAATCGTGAGCGTTATCGGTACAACGTTTCGGTTGATGTAACTTACAACTTGCATCAGGTGTTAAAATCGCCATGTTTGGGCAGTAAAAAGGGGGTAACTCTGCACTGTAAAGTTTCGAATTTTTAGATCTATTTGGAAGTAAGTTTACACGAATTATACAGATAATTTAATTATCAGGGAACCTTAGTGGAAATAATTTTTAACATATTATGATTAAATGTTTAATTAAATCCATCAAGTTCTTAGAAACATGATATTTACGAAACTAAGAGGTTGCTGGCTTCAGTATGATTAATCGTGTGTTATTCATTTTTAACCAGGTGTCAGAGTAAAACTTATATTGTGGATCTCTATCAGTACTTTGTTAATTTTTCCACTTTTGAACCATACCGACGCTCTGAAAAAGAGTATGCTTTCCTCGCCATCTTGATTGCTCGTTTAACTTACCTACTCGACATTGTCTTTCGAACTAAATAAACACTTAAAATTCCGTTAGAATACACAACACTTATCCAGGTATGTAGAAGATTAATTTATCTTGCCTTTGGTAACATTTATTTGTTATATATTTGAATTTTTTTTACCTTTTTCTTCGTTGTCTTTTACCAAACGCAAGAAGATTTTTTTTTCTTTTTTACCGATCTGTATAGTTTTAATTTTTGGGTACTTATGCAGAGAGTGATCCGTGCTGAAATAATAGGTTATTATTTAAAAAGCCATTCTTAACATGAGGAGGGGAGAGTGTTTTGTACCTCTTCTGTACCTTTTAACCTTACAATTGAATAAAAAAAAACATATAAAACTTTAATTAAACCTGGAAATACGATTTAAAAAATAGCGCGGATCACTCTCTGCATTAGCACCAATTTTTGTAGCTGTTTTTAAGCTTGTTTTTGTTTTTTGTTTTTTTTAATATAAGATTTCGTCGATATTTGTCTCTTTATCGAGCCTGTCAGTAGTTGTTTATAGCTTATATGTCTGTGCCGAAAAATCTTAAAATAAAAAAAATCAATTCACTACGAACGTATCAAGAGAGTCTACGATGACAAGGAGGGTAGGAAGACCTAAAAGAAAAATTTTAGAGGCGGGACAGTACTCTATACGAATTTAACGTAATATTAGCGTGCACTTTCTGGACAGTTAACGGTTAAGGTAGGTGTCTAACGAATTGTTTTCTTGTCTGTTTAGTTTTGTTATTTTTTTTTTTTTCATTTTTTTTATTTTTTTTTACGTTTTTTTTTTTTTTTTTTTTTTTTTTTTTCTTTTGTTCGAAAATATTTTAGTAAATTTCTGAATTATACCCTGTTTCAGATAAAGAAGTCTAGTGGGCGGTGACCTTTTCTCTTCCTAGCCCCCCCCCCCTCCCTCCCGCCTTCTCACAGAAGAGAGATTGGGAGTCTAGCTTTGCTCAATCGTTATTTTTATAGCAAGTGCTCGTCTGATCTTCTAAATATTTGCAACAACTGTCAATAATTTTCCTTACTGGGTCTAAAATTAAATGAAAGTTCCATGAGCAAAGTTTTTTTCCTAGAACTGTTTGGAACAGGCCTTATTTTTTACGATGGTCACGGTTTAACCGAGAGACAAGATCTGTTAACTAAAAAATGACGCCATGCATAGTAGGCAAAGCGAGAAAGATGTCGAGCAAACAGTCAATAATGAATAAGAGCTTTAAAAAAAGGATGAAAAAACGTTGTTTTTTTTTGTTTTGTTTTTTTTGTTTTTTGTTTTTTTAATATATTGAAAAAGAGAAAAGTAACGGACACGATTTATACTTAAATTTAACTTTATTCAATATTAATTTCTTTTTTTTAATTCAAAAAGAAAAGTTATACGTTGTACCAGCGCTAAAAGATCTCTTTGTATTATGGATTCCAAAGACTAAAATTCGGTTATTATTTATTTATTTTTATTGCAAATAAATTATAAATAAGTTTTACATATTTATTCAACTTTTTATTTTTGAATTCTTGTTTTTTAATTTAATTTATTTGAATAAAGTTAAAATTAAGTTTTAATCATATTCGTTATTTTTTGTTTTTTCAATATATTTTTTAAGTTTTACATTTTTTTTTTTTTTTTTTTTTTTCAAAAACCGGTCGATCATTGCTCGACAGATCTTTGCTTTGCTTACTATGCATTCAGTTAACAGGCCTTGTCACTCGGTGGTGATGGTGTTTTAGCACACTTTTTGGCATAATTGTAGTAGTAGTAGTAGTAGTAGTAGTAGTAGTAACGAATGGTTTTATAGAATCAGTAAAACAATCCTCACAGTCGAGCGGGGGAGAGGCTGACAGTCACCATTATTCAACGCTTTAACATTTGCTTAATTAACTGTGAGTTTCTGTGTTTGGGCGGCAAAAACTTACAAATTTATCCGACATGGAATATAAGAAGATTAACAACTCTCCTTGTTAAACTTCGTATCATGCAGCCATTTTTTTTTTTTTTTTTTTACTCGTACGCCATTTTGTTTTTTTGTTTTGTGTGTGTGTATGTGTGTGTGTGAAACAACTTAAACAATGTGTACAACATTTCAACTTTTAAGAGTTGAACTTGTAAATTCCGCCAAACGCGAGATCTCTGAGTTCGCGTCTAAGCGGCATAACGTTTTAATATACAGTGTAACCCGGATATAAGAGACTTCTCCGGTTCCTACACTTCTCTTATATCGGGGTTACACTGTACATTAACACGGGCTCTAATCTGAGACCAGAGAAATATCTTATATCTATTTTCTTATATTTGGGTCTCTTATATACGGGTTACGCTGTATCTCAGATGTACAACGATAGAAGTAAATTTCTTGCCTCTGACTAGTGTTTTTTGGGGTTTTTTTTTTAATTGATGTAGTCTTTATTCTCGATTTCTTTTGGATGGGGATTATATCTCGGGGATTAGTTTGCTGGAAATGAAAAAAATTGTGACGAGGATTTCTGGGTGAGTTTCGTCAAGCAAATGAAAAGTGGGGTAGGTTAAAGGTTGCAAGTCAAAAGTTGAAACAAATTTTAAAAACAAATATCTTCATGGTGTATGTGTGTCCATCAAGGAACGGAAATGCCATGTTCCAAAAATCACGTCAATTGATAAAGTATTCTTTTCTATATAGAAAGTCATTTTTACTATTTTTAACAGTTTTAATGGTAAATCGTAGCCATTACAAGGCTGAGTTTGAATTGAGTTGTCGCCTTGTGACTTGATTTGCCATGTTTAATAAATATCAAATATGTCAGATCAAGTCACAAAGTCTCACTTCCTAATAAAATTTGATTTCCTTAATTAAAAAAAACTACTTGAGTAATTTGCGTGATTTTTGGAATATGACATTTTCCTTCTGTGACGTGTACATGCATTATAAATATTTTTCTGTATTTTCTTTTATTTTTATAAGTAGGTTAAGTTTGAACTTGTACCGGTGAAAGCAATCAAAACATAGAAATTGTTCCTTAAAAAGAAACCTACTTCTTTATTCTCTCTCTCTCTCTCTCTCTCTCTCTCTCTCTCTCTCTCTCTCTCTCTCTCTCTAATCCAATGTTTAGAAGATTAAAATAATATAAATCTCACTTGTCTGTTTAAATGTATGAATGTATGTATGTTTGTCTAAAACTTTCGGCAGTGGCGACAGATTTTCACGAGATTGGTATTGTTTTGAAGCTCAACCCTTCGGACGACAAATCTCGAAAAAAAATGGCTAAAAACATTGATTCCTTCACCCTCGACTTGGCACTTTTCCACAGGGAGGGATTCGCTTTTTTTCGCCGATATTTTCGAAAGTCTTCCCCTCTTTTCGATTGACTAGACTTGATTTAAACCTATGTGACCTCTAGTTTGGTGGTGGGCGCAACAACTCTCTTGAGTTGACAATTTCTTTTGTCATCAATGTAAATCTTAAAGCGAATTGACATTTCCCCTTCGCTCGGAAATCAATCTTAACCAAAACAATTAATAGTTTTTCATTTTCGCTCAATCTATTACTCAGCTAAACACACATACACATCCGCGTTAGATCTACTAGTGGATTTATCTACTGTAATCAGGGCCTGTAAGTATTATAGTAATTAACCCCACCCGCTTGAGATGAATGAATGAGCTGAATTTCCTTGGAGTTGTTTTTAGTAGAATTTATACGTCTGAGGATTGAACCTTCAGCCTCTAACAGAGTGTAACTTTACAATTGAATTTTACCAAGTAATTTATCCATATGGACGTAAGAGGTTACTGTTATGTCCCAAATCTACAGGAACACTATGTAAGGAGTTAAGCAGCGAGATGTCTGTTCACATTACATTTGAACTTAAGCACGTCAGTACAGTCAGGAAAGCAGGGAGTCGAAAAGGATTTCCAAAGTCTAGAAGTTCGAAAGAAGAAACTTTTAGAGTAGAAAGCTTTCCGGTATCTAGGGATCGCTAGAGTGAAGGGTGGGATTTTGCTGCTTGTATTAATTGGGATTATTTATAACGATGTCTTGCGTGTTCTTTTTTTCTCGCATGCTTTTTTTTTCCATATGCTGTCTGGTGTGCTTTTTTTTTCTTTCTTTTTTTTCGCATGCTTTCTTGCGTTCTTCATTTTCCTACCTGTTTCACGTTCGGCCTTTTTGCCGGCGGTCTAGCATGCTTCTTTTGCTGGTTGTCTGTCTGCATCTTTCTCTTTCTGAATCCTTCTTTTCCGCGCGCTCGCTCTCTCTCTCTCTCTCTCTCTCTCTCTCTCACTCGTTGTCTGTGGCTTCTCTCGCCCGCTGCCTCTCTCATCACTGTCTCTATCTTTTAACTCTTTCTCCGACTATCTCTCTTTGCCTTTCGCTGTCTCTCTTATTTACTGTCTATTTTTCTCTTTCTTGCTGTCTCTCGCTCATTTTTCTCATTCTTTATCCAGCACTCGCTCTCTCCTGTTTTCGCTTACTCTCCCCCCCCTCTCTCTCTCTCTCTCTCTTTCTCTCTCTCTCTCTCTCTCTCTCTGTCACTCTGATTTTTTGCTTCTCTCCCGCTCTATTTCTTCCTTTCTCACTATTTTATCTCTCTCTCTCTCTCTCTCTCTCTCTCTCTCTCTCTCTCTCTCTCTCTCTCTCTCTCTCTCTCTCTCTCTTCCTCGTTTTTTTTTTTCGCTCTTCGTGCTTCTTTCGTATTTTAATTCAAGCATTAAATGGTTTTGCACTGACTGGCAATCAATAACAAATAAATATCGCATTAAATGCCGCCATAATTTGTTATGCGATCATATATACACACATGCAACTACGAAAAGGCAGAATGTAAAAATGCCATCAGCAGTAGCAAGGGTATCAATCGTAAACCGAACACAAATAGAAGACTTTCATCATCAAATTACATAAACAGTTTTAGTTGCGATAAATCCAAGGTAATAGGAATGTTAAACGTTCAAATATACAAGAAACATTGGAGAAATTTTTAACGAAAGATGAGTAAGCAGTAAAAATGCATACCGTGTGAAATGTTTATTCGAGAACTATGAGTCTCCACCTCTTGAATAAAGTACAAAAAAAAAAAGAGACTCTAGCCTAACTGTCTACCAAGTTCCAGCCCCGGCCAGATCGCCACAAATGCGGGATCCTTGTTCATGTTTTCAAGTACTTCCACGGAATGTGCTCTCAAACTTACTGCACTTGTTCCTTCCTTTCTCAACATAAACACCTCTGAATAACCAGACTAGCAACAAAATCACGCCCCTTCACTGTAGAGATTCCCAGATGTTGAAAAGCATTCTATTTTAAGACTTTTTTTCTTTTAGGACCTCTTGAATCCGGAAATGTTCTCTCTGATCTGTTCTTCCGACTGTATTAACATATAGAAATTTAAATGTAATGTAAACAAACTTGTTGCATGTGCGTGCGTTAGGTTCGGAGTGTGTATGCTGGGATACCTCCTCACCGTAGCCGCTTACGTCTCGGTGGCAATATATCATTTTGATGGGTGAGCAAAAACTCAAAATTGAACTAATATGAAAGATTGAGATTTTCCAGTAACAAATAAGATACGTCCAAAGATAAAATACAGTTGCTACCTCTGGTGAGGGATGAGTTCCACAGAGCTTTCCTGTCTTGATAGTGCAAAACAGATTTGGCCTCTAATAGGGAGTCATCTTGTAGTGAGCAATGAAGTTTACACTTCGCTGTCTAAAATGAAAATACTTAAAATCGCTTCTGCGAATATATATCTGCGCATTTACTCGCTTGAATTAATAAAACCAAATAAAAACATTGAATTACAGTTCTGAATTTTTTTAGATGGAGGCTTATTGCTTATATTACTTGTTTGGATTGGACTGTTGTTCTCATCTTGAGTGTTATTTTTGCAACGTCTCTCTCTCTCTCTCTCGTTTGGCCTTCGACCGTCGTCAGTCATGTTGGTTGTTGTCTTGGAAAATAAAGGAGAAAAGTTACTTGCTCCGCAGATACTTTCGTATTCTTGGTCTCTGCTTTATGGCTGTGGTTTCGTATATGTGAAAAAAAATTGGTTGACGAAGGGGAGGCAACTCTAATAAAGATCGACACAAAACGTTGCACGAATCAAAACAAGCAATATAAAAATATTTTAAGCCAATCAGATGCATTTTTCTGAATTTATCTAATTTGCTATATTCAATCTACCTTGAATGTATAAAAATCCACAACAAAGGCTAACATCTGCTTTACGCCAGCTTACTTCGTCCCTCTGTCAGATATTGGAACAGTTAAATAATAAATTTCTCAACCCTCGCAGGCACGTACGCTGAACTTACCACACACAGATGCATATAACATTAATTTTTTCACACCATCATCTGCTCATCGAGATATATATATATATATATATATATATATATATATATATATATATATTATATTGGACATCATATTCCGACGAAATCGAGAAATAAAATGGAACAAACGGAGTTATGTGTTCATCAACGCTTCGTCTTTATTTCATCCAGAGGAAGTCTGGAAATAAAAACGAAAATTCACCCTTTTCTATTCATCCGTTCGTCTGTCCGCACTTTTCTCAATAACTACGCCTTGGAATTTTTGGAAAAGCATTAAACATTATATGAGTAAAAAGTAACAGAACGGATTTTCCGAGAAAACTCTGGTTTCCCTCTTAGGGGTGCCTTTCTGGTTAAAATGGCTAAAATTGATATTTTGTGCTTATTAAAACAACTTAACTTAAAATTAACTCTTGGGTGTGTCCCAGGGGCTTTTTTAGGGCTAATAAAAACGTTCAATTTTTGGGACTATTTTACCATATTCGTCCAAAATTTTCTGTGTATTTCTATTTAGCAGTTTTGCATGGTGCTGAACTCAAATTTAAATATATTAAGGTCTTGGGGACTTTGGGGGCTAAAGGCGGGAGGAGCAAATTATGGACTTAGTCATGTTTTTTTTTTTTCGTTTGCATTGCGCAGAACTCAAATTTACATATGTTAAGGCCCCAAACTGCACCGTTTGTTCATTCGTGATTATTGAGAACAAATGAACAGATGAACGATTTAGGTGCAATTTTTCCCCTCTGATGCTCCTTAGGGAGACAACTAGAGTTATCCCGGAAAATCCGTACTTGTTAAATTTTACTTTCACCATGACCAATGTCTGTGCAAAATTTCAAAATAACCCAAGGCGTGGTTATTGAGAAAAGTACGAACAGACAACTGGGGGTGAATTACTAGGTCCAATCCCTCCTTTGTTGGGGGACCAAAAATATCAACTATAAAAAGAAAAGCGAAAAATAAGAAAAATAAAACTGGAAGAAAGAAATAGTAAAATAGTAAAAAAAATAAAATAAAACTCACAAAGAAATAATGGGAATCGTTTAAAGAGAAAGGCAAATACGGGATACGAAAATACATATAAGTAAAAAGAATGGCGTATAATAAGAAAAAGAAAAAAATTAAAAGAATAAGAAAAATGAAAAACGGAAAATATATATATATATATATATATATATATATATATATATATATATATATATATATATATTGCCAGCCTCTTTAAGAGCTCAGTTCTTATTGTTGAGCAACTGTAAAGTTGAAATGTTGATTATTTAAGCTCGAATGCGCAGATCATGATGTTATAAGACGTCTCGATATTTAATAATAAATGTTTAAATTTCAACTGTATTTCTTGTGGTTAATGTTAGCCGTGTGGTTTGTTCCTTGCTAATGGAGTCAGAGATGGCTTCGTGGCCGTGTTTGAGTTTTCCGACCGACTGTAATCGTGACTCCTAGCACTGGTGATTCCCGACAGAATGAAAGACTATTATCTGTAGGTATTTTAAAAAATATTTTAGTAATATGTGTGTGTGAGAGAGAGAGAGGACAATTCTCAGCCTATATACTCAACGAATTTTTGATCTACAGACTTGAACTTTGGTATACACGATATTCATACATGTGGAAAATTTTTTAATCCGTTTTCATCCGGAACAAAGGGCTGCTAAGGGGTCAAAATTGAATAATTGGTACGTGAGTCATTTTTATGTTTGCTATTTCACGAATGCGCATGCGTGAATATTTCACATTAGATTACTTATGTTAATAAGAAGTTTTAAGACATCTTTTAAAATCACGTGTCACGCTGGTCTAATGGTTATCATACTTGACTCACTATCTTTAGCTTTTGGTTTCGATCTCAGCTCGAATATTTTTTTTTTTCGCTTACAGAAAGTAAACGGTTTAAAAAAAAAAAAAAAAAAAAAAAACATAACCATCGCATGCGATTGTCTCAGTTTCTATATCAATTAAAATATTATATTTATGCGTATTTTACGATTGGACAACGCGAGTATATATATTAGGTACGAGCAAAAATGGACGGATAAATCCGTTCTGGCAAAAATTTACTTTCACCGTGACTAATGTTTGTACAAAAATTTCAAAGGAATCTGAGGCGTGGTTATTGAGAAAGGGTGGACCTAATTTTGAAAGCAGATTTATCATGATTTTTTTGTAGGTTTCCGACTATTTTTAGATTGTACTTGAAAGATTAATAGTTAAAGTTAATTTCCAAAAGGAAAAAGAAATATTTGTACACGTGAAAAAAAAGTCATGAAAAATGTTTTCACGGCGAGCTAACCAATTCAGCTAAATTTGGAAGTTAAATAAAGTCATTTCAAAAATCCTTTAAAAGATAAATATTAGTTTTCTGGGTCTATTTCAAAGATAATTAGTAAAACAAAGCCCTAAGATATTGAATTTAAATTTTAAAAAAACACCTTGTTTATACAAAAAAAATAGCTTAATAAGCTCAAAAAGCGAGAGATTTTGCCTTTCGCAAAATCGCAACAAACGGTAGTTTTATAAATATATACGGAAACCCAAAATTTCAGACAGTCGAAAGGCTCTCTGAAAATGACGTCATGTATTAATTCGCCGGATGGGGAGTGCTACTTTTCTTTTTTCCCCAGATGTGCATCCGTACATTCCTTTCCTGAACGTTTGTATCATTTTTACCATTTTTTAATTTAATTATTTTTCTATGTTCCTGTTTTTACATTAATTTTTTTCCTTTTAATTATTGTTCAATATTATATAAAAAATTATGTTACGCCGAAAGTTTCACATTCTTTCAAGCAAGGAAAATATTAAAATCTTACATATAAAAATCATGCGAAACCTTTAATTTAAAAAGAAAGTAGAAATATTTTTTGCGGTTATAATTTTTTGTGAAAATATTAAATAAACAATGCTTAATCCAATGATAATCTCGGTATTTCGAGAAATTCATTTTTCTTCGAGTTACATCGAATTCATCAAATGTAAAAATTAAATATTTTTTAATTGTTATAATTTACGATGTTTTATTTTCATAAAAAGGCAAATAACTCCATTCATTTTTTACTACTGAAAACCATAACTTTGAATTACAGTGGAGATCCCTAGGTGCAAGAAAGCCTTTTACTCCAATAGTTTCTTCCCCAGAACTGCGGGTCTTTGGAACTCCCTTCCGGGATTCTGCTTTCCCAACTGCAATGATATGCAGAAGTTCAAGTGTAATGTTAACAAACATCTTTCTACTCTTCTCCCTTCATAATGACCCCGCTAATTAATTCCCTAATAGTAGCCCCCTGCTTCAAAGTGGCACTGTGCCTTGTTTGGGGTGAAAATTGAATAAAAAAATAAAAAAAATGTATTTTTTTTTGTTGTTTAAACAAAATAATACATTTCCACTAAGCTTTAAATACAAATACTGCGTTCAGTTTTCACTGTGATCATTATTTGATAAATACTAAAAAAAAATTCATTAAAATTAGTTAATTTCCTGATATTTAGTGAATTTTTAAGTAAATGGAGGGGTCAAAATCTTTATACATTTTGAGCATAGAATTCATTTTGTACGTACCTAATATATATAAATATATATATATATATATATATATGTTCCGTCCTCCATTTTTTTATTCTTTTAATTTCTTATATCTCTTATGTCATTTTGTTCCTTATAATTTATAATATATATTTCCGTATCCCGTATTTGCCTTTACTATATATATATATATATATATAAATTTTGGGGCAATCTATGATATGAATCTCGCATGTATGTATATATGTGTATCTGCCTAAAACTTTCGACAGAAGCGACGGATTTTCGCGAGATAGATATCGTTTTACAGCTGGACACTTTGGACGACAAATACCAAAAAATTGTGTAAAAACATTAATTCCTTCACCCTCAACCTAGCATTTTCTACAAGGAGGGATCGTTTTGTTTTTTATTGTTGTTGTTTTTTTTGTTTTGTTTGTTTTTCACCGATATTTTCGAAAGTCATTCCCTTATTTTCGATTGGCTAGTCTTAATTTAAACCTTCGCCACTTCCGGTTTGGCGATGGACGCAATGGCAAATGCTCACGTTTTTATTTTTTTCACGTTCTTTTCCTCCTCCGCCTACTACCATTTTTTTTTTTTTTTTGCTCCACAGACACCTCCAAATATCTGGGCAACGCCGGACACTCAGGCTAGTATATAAAAAGCAAAATCAGTGCGGGAATGCAGGAAAACATTTTTATCATTGTTATTCCCGGGTAACGCCGAATGTGCCTATACTAGTGCGTACGCGCACATTGTGATTTATTAACTGTCTTTGTTCGGCATATAACCCTATGATCTTTCAAAACCACATCGTCTAAGTTTGTTAAATTCTTCATATGACAGATAAATATGTTTTGTTTTTTCTGTTTTGTTATGGGTGGTCGCTTGTTCTACTTTGTTTTTCTTTTTAAAAAATAAGAAAACAAAAAATTAAACTCTGAAAAATTGTCAATTTATCTTTTTGCTTCTTCTTTTACGCAATGGCATCCGGTTTTTTGTGATGTTCCGTTAAAATCGCAGAGTTTCGTAATAATATATGTGTTTGCGCTTTCTTATTGTTTTTAGCTTTTTGCTGTTTGCTTTTACAAATTTTTTTTTTTTTTTTGTTATTTGTTTTGTTTTTACTTTGTTTTCGTTTTGTAGTTTTTCCATTTTCTTTTTTGTTGTAAACTCGTATCTGAAGAGTTTTTCCGTCGCTTGGTCGATCCGTCACAATTCAGTATGAAATGCCATTATACTATTTATGTACGACAAATTAAGCCACGACAAATGGCTCCAGCTAATTCTCTATTGATGTGATGTTTAGGCACGGCAAATTACAAATGAATAACATGAACAACACTAAACATTACTTTCGTGTAAACTTTACAAAATGCTGATGCAAATCATATAATATTTTTTCAAAATCAAGACAACAAAATATGAAATGAGAAAATCCTATGATGTATTTCCGTATGTGTTAGAATTTTTTCATAACTCTTTGGACAAATTTAAACATTATATCATTTAAACTATTTCAAAAATAGCAACTCTTTATACGCTGAAATACATTTATTATACATACATGAATATATTCATAATCCCTATTTTAAAGGAATCTAGAAGCTGGGCTCACCTCTTACCCATCAATTTTATTTGATGCTTTGTTTATATATTTTTCGATTGCTTTGTTTATATACTTTTCGATTGCCTTCGAATTGAGTAAGTATCCCATTTTCGTATTTCTTCTTTTTATGTGATACCTCAATAATTTCCTGTTTTATATTCATTTAATCTTATGTTGTTTTTTCTAGTTCTTATAATTATTTTATCCTTTCCGATTTATTTATTTTATTATTTATTCCCAAAATCATAATATACACCTTCAAATATTAATCTCTATTTCTATTATATTCTTATAATATGCAATATTTATATTCTTATTTTAATCAGCCTCAGTTTCGTATGAATTTTTATTTACATGTTACTATATATTTGTTGATTTCTTTTCTTCTTTTCCATGTTATTTCTTAAGAAAAAAAACTATAATTAAAAGGTTAATATAAATAATATTAAAATTTATCTGTATCCCATACTGGTTATGTAAATAATTTAGATGTTAAATCTAACTTTTCAAATCTTATCTTAATAAACATTTTATTTTATCTTCTAATTTTTACTATTCCTATAATTCAGTATATCTTTATGGTGAAAGTAACATAACTCGATTTCACCAATAAATATCAATCGATAATTTCATCGAAATTCCTATTTATTCTTACTTTAATATTTTTACTTTTGTAATTATTAATCTCCTTAGCTTAATTTTAAATTTGTAGTTCTAATATTGTATTTATATAAGTCTAGGTTCAATTTCTCATTCAGTTTGCTTCAAACTTATATTCTGATTTAGTTTAGTTTAATCCATCATAATCTGTTTGTTTCAGTATATTTTATAATTACTTAATGGTTGAATGTTTATGTTATTGAAATTTCCCAGGTGCCAGTTTATTTTGAATAACGATTATTAAATTAAAATTTTCTTCTATTAGCTTATCATTAGTTTATTTTTTGTACGTTATATTAATGACCTACTAATTTATTTATTGCACTATCCTTAAATCTTCGTAATTTATTTAAAATTCTCTTACAACACATTTCACTTTCAACAAATTCCTTAATTTTTTTATGTAAACATGTTTTAATCAGGTCTTAGGCGTGATAATAGGAATTTATTTCTGTATAGACAATTTGGGTTTGTATTACTGTACACATAGATTCGAAAAAGTTGTCAAAAAACAAATATATAACAAATGTTATCAAAGGCAAGGTAAGTTACTTTTCTACCTAACTGGATATATTTTTTGTGTTTTTATTCAATGTAACATATTTATTCAGCTCGAAAAACATACAGTGTTTACCGATGTATTGGAACATTCAAGATGGCGTCTTATTCTCTCTTTAACACGGTAAGTGTGGGAAAAGATGTTATAAATAAAAAACCGGATAAAATACTGTTAAAAACTCGCTCAATATATGTTACCGTGACATAGGTTGACATATATTCGGCGGGTTTTAAATAGTATTTTGTATAGTTTTTTATTTATAACACCTTTTTCCATACTTACGGTGTTAAAGAGGGTGTGAGACGCCATCTTGAATTTTCAAATACATCGGTAAACACTGTATGTTTTTCGAGCTGAATAAATATGTTACATTGAATAAAAACACAAAAGATATATCCAGTTAGGTAGAAAAGTAACTTATCTTGCCTTTGATAACATTTATTTGTAATATATTTGTTTTTTGACAACTTTTTCGAATCTATGTGTACAGTAATACAAACCCGACAATTTTGTATAACATCCAACTTTTTGTTTAAAATTTCCCCTTTAAAATTCACTATGTGGTATGACTCAAGTAAACATGTTTTGGATTTACTAGGTTTATATTATCTAGCTTTATCTACTACTGACTATTTTAATTAAAATCTTATTTTATTAATACGTAGTTCCCTCACCCAATCACTTAATGCAGTTGTTTTTTTTCTCCTTATTTTTAATATTTATTCTTGTCCTATCCTTATTTCTGTCCTAATCCTCATTCCTAATTTGGTTTATCTATATATCTATAAAAGTGAACGTGTCTGTGTGTGTGTCTGTTTCCCTACGCAATATCTAATTTGGGAAAATCTATGTGATCGGATTTCGGCCAGAAATTTGGCTGTTAAGTGGTCAAAGTTCAACGATTCGACCTTTTGAGAACTCTACCAAACTCCCTCGACAAGTTTGGGTCCAAACACTCGAAATTTTAGATATAGGTTCTTTGGACATGGATCTAACTTAATAACTGGATTTGAGCCCAAAACGATAAATTTTAAGGGGTAATAATAGGGGTCAAAATTTTAAAAATTTACCTTTTTTTTTCTTTTGCTTAGCATACACTTCCAAACACCCGGGCAACGCCGGGTACCCATGCTAGTATATATATATATTTATTGAGAGCACACAAATGAAACTCTGGCCCATTTGTTAAGTAATCTCCTCCGGCTGGAATGCATTTTTGTACCGTTCCAACAATTTCTGGAAGACCCCATAGAAGTCCTTTTGTCTGAGCACGTCAATGACTCTCGGCGCAGCCTCTTTCACCTCCTCAATTGTCTTATAACGACAGCCTCTAATGTTTTCCTTGAGCTTAGGAAATAACCAAAAGTCACAGGTCTGGACTATAGGGAGGTGAAAAACTCTCCCGATGCCCATCTTGGTTAAATAGTCTGTGATCTTTTCTGATCACCTTTGGAACCAACTTCGCGCAATTCTTCTGCATCTTCAGTTCCTCGCGAATAATTGTATGTGCAGTTCCCACACTGATATCAACCTGTGAACTTATTGTCTCTACAGACAAACGACGGTCCTTATCCATGAAACCCTTTAATTCGCCCATCAACACTGGCGTTCTGATTTTCTTACTCCTCCCACACCGCAGATCATTCCTCGCAGACTCCCTGCCTTCTTTAAATCTCTTGTGCCACACAAAACTGATGTTCGATTCATGTAAGATGGTCCAAAAGTAGGCTGAAGAATTCCATACGTTTCTGTGGCATTTTTCCAAGTTTTAAAACAGAATTTTATTGCATATCGTTCTTCTAAAATGTCGTCGCGTCCAGATTGTATTTTAGGAATTCACCAGCTGCGACAATCAGACTTTGAAATTACGTTTTCATCTGCCTTTTATGCGTAAATTTGAAATTACGTTTTCATCTGCCTTTTATGCATAAATTTGAAATTACGTTTTCATCGGTCTTTTACGCTTAAATTTGAAATTACGTTTTCATCGGTCTTTTACGCTTAAATTTGAAATTACGTTTTCATCGGTCTTTTACGCTTAAATTTGAAATTACGTTTTCATCGGTCTTTTACGCTTAAATTTGAAATTACGTTTTCATCGGTCTTTTACGATTAAATTTGAAATTACGTTTTCATCGGCCTTTTACGATTAAATTTGAAATTACGTTTTCATCGGCCTATTATACTTAAAATTGAAACTAAGTTTTCATCAGCCTCATACATTTGATTTAAAATGTTATCGGCTATTTACACTTAAATTTAAAATGTCCTTTTTATCAGCCTTTTACGTTTAAGTTTGAAATTACATTTTCGTCATTACTCAAACGTATGAAATCGCATTGTCATTGCTAAGCGCGCAAATGGAATGGATACCTCTTCCGAATTTTACTTGTTCATTTTTTTCTGTTTTCCGATAATCTCATATTTTTTTCATTGTTGACATATTTTAACCCATTTCTTTTGCTCATTTCCCGGTGCACGACCGTCCCCACCACATCAGATCTGCTTTCGAGTCCCCGATACATTCTTTGATAGTGCCGTTTAATCATTTCTGTACAGCGGCTGTTTTTCTTTGATTTTTTTTTTTTTCGACTGCATATTTCTTGCGAACGACTTTTCATGCGGAAAATGTAAAAAAAATCTCTTAAAATGTTTCCGGTGAATATGAACTAAAGAAAACAATTCAAATTTCATTTTCTTTTTTTTTTTTTAATATGTAATTTTATATCGGCATGGAAAAATGGACAGAAATTTTTTGTTTCAAGACATGCTATTATTTGTAATTAACCTATTTTAATGCTATTCTCTCTCTCTCTCTCTCTCTCTCTCTCTCTCTCTCTCTCTCTCTCTCTCTCTCTCTCTCTCTCTCTCTCTCTGCATCTTTCTTTCTGTCTCTCCATCTCTACTTCTCTCTCTCCGCCTCTCTCTGTTTCTCTCTCTCCGTCTCTTGTTTTTTCTTTCTCTCTCTCCGTCTCTTGTTTTTTCTTTCTCTCTCCATCTCTATTTTCTTTCTCTCTCTCTCTCTCTCTCTCTCTCTCTTGTTCTTTCTTACTTTATGTCTGTCTTCATCTCTTTTTCTCACCCCCCCCCCATCTCTTTATCATTCTTTCTTTGTATTTCTCTCTGGACGATCGTAAATCAAAATTGCATGAGATAGTAGAGAAGTTTTAAATATCAAAATACAGTGTGTTCTCCATTTTGCATAAACATTTGTAAATAAGAAATATATGTTCAAAGTGGATGTTGCGAATACGAAACTAAGGATGGTGCAATAACTAAATTAGTAGGTCATAAAGATAACATACAAAAAATAAACTCATGATTACCTAAATAAGGAAAATAGAAGTAACTTTAATAATCCTTATTGGGAATAAACAAATACCTGAGAAATTTCAATAGCACAAAAGAAAATCAAACATTAAGTAATTGTAAAATATTGAAACAAACAGATTTTGATGGATTAAAAAAGACTAAATATAAGTTTAAAGCAAACTAAATGAGAAATTGAACCTAGACTGATATATATTACTTTGATTGGAATTCATTATTGATATGAGTATTATTTATTAATTTTTATTCATTGCAGACTTCATCTTTTTAGTTGTTGTTTCACGACGTTTCGGCCAACTATTTCTCTGGCCTTCGTCAGGTGGTAAATGCGACGGGATAGGAACTCCGAATCTCCTACCTGCATCCTCGGCAATTACTGCCTTCCATAGTTGTTGTCGTCTCACCACATTTAGATAGATACGTTGAATCTCTACGGTTCCAGATGAGAATTGTCTGAAAATAGCGGTTTCAATCCTACCCAAAGCCGGCCAGAGGCTTACTTGGCCAAAAACGTGGTGAGACGACAACAACTATGGATGGCAGTAATTGCTGAGGATACAGTTAGGAGATTCAGAGTTCCTATCCCGTTATCACCTGACGAAGGCAAAAGGAATAGTTGGCCGAAACGTCGTGAAACAACATCTAAAAAAGATGGGCATAATAGTTCAAAATAAATAAAAATTAGACTGATATAAATACAATAATATTAGGACTACAATATTAAAATTCAGCCAAGGTTATTAATAAATAGAACAGTCAAAATATTAATGTAAGAATAAATAGGAATTTCGATAAAATTATAAATTGATAAATATGTCGCTTTCATCATTAACATACTGAATGATATTGAATGATACAGATTAGAAGATAAAAATAAAATGTTTATTAAGATAAGATTTGAAAAGTTAGATTCGACATTTAAATTATTTGCATAACCCGTATGGGATGAGGATAAATTTTGATATTATTTATATGCACCTTTTAATTGTAGTTTTTCTTAAGGAATAACATGGGAAGGAAAAATATATCGTAACCTGTAAATAAAACTTTATACGAAACTGAGGCTAATTGAGATAAGAATAAATGGACATATAACTAGAGACTAATATTCGAAGGTGTATATTAGGATTTGGGGAATAAATGAATAAAACAAATAAATCGGAAAGGATAAAATAATTATAAGAAGTAGAAAAAACATAAAGAGATTAAATGAATATGAAAATAGGAAATTGTAGAAGTATCATATAAAAAGAAATGGGGCAATTAATATACCATGTCTCCGGTTGCAAACAGAGAGGGGGGTGAAAAGTTGAATATATCAACTGACGTGGAGACGGTGTTGGGTTAGAGAGCCGGTTTTCGAACCAAAATTAAGTGACGTAAAAACGGAAATGTGAGGCGATAGAAACTGAGAGAGAGAGAGAAAGGGGGGGGTCGGTTAAAAGGAAAAGATAACGTGTGGTTGGCCTTCCTTGTCGCTTGTAGTTTACGGGAACGTCAAAGGTATATCTCTCCCGGAGGAGGAGAAGAAAAATAGACAACATGGAACCGTCAACTAAGATGTTTCTAGTAATGCAAAAGAGCCAGAGGTGTTAATGAATACCGCATCTCATTAGAGCCTACGCTCTATGCAGTAACACCTCTTGCTCTTTTTATTGCCGGAAACATCTTAGTCAGGGATAATTAACTAAGACAATATTCTGGAAAAAAATTGTTGCCATATGACAGTCTTCCCAGGAATCATCTTCTCCTTCCTTTAAAGAAATGAAGGTATCCTCTAGTGTTGGGACGATTAATCGGTACCAGAATCGGAAAAATTGATGCCTATTTTCCAATGCCAAAACGATTCTTTTAATTGTCTATTTTTTTTTTTTTTTTAATTTGATTTTGTTTAAACCAAATCTTCCATTGCTGGTAATAATGATAAAATAATAAATATTTATTGATTTTAAATTACCAGTAAAATTAAAATCGATAGATCATCCTTCACAAGTATATTTTGACGTTTAGAAAAATACCTGCATATTTAACATGCGTTTTTACGAAAATCGGGGGAAATAACAATTTAATAGTTAAATAATTAGAGATTTATAAAGAATCGGAATCAGTAATTTAGCACGAAATCGGTAATTGTATCGGAATCGGGAAAAATATTGGAATCGTCCAATCACTCACTAGTATCCTCCCCTCTATTACATTCTTCTTTTAGGGAGGCGGTAATAAGGTCATCTTCCCAAGGACTACCTCCTCTCTTTTTTTAGAACACATGGGAGTAGTATATTTTCTGTTTCATAATATCATACGGGCAGGTATTACTTTTTCATTTTATAAGTGAGAGGTCATCCCAGGTATTACCTCCTCTATTTGGAAAGGTTACATTAATATTTGATGCGTTGTCATGATCTTCTGCTATGAGGTATTACCTTCTTCTCGGGGGGTTAGTATATGTTTGTTAATCATGATACTATTCTCCCAGGCATTTTCACCATTTTAGAATGATGCTCTCATGCTTTATTTTCTTCTCTGAGGTGTAGTTTAGTATATTTCTATCCATTATGATCCATTTCTCCCAAGTATTACACCTCCTCCCAAAGCACTACCCTCCTCTCCAAAGAGTTTTGAAGAGGAAGGTAGTATATGTTCATTTCTCGCGACACTAGCATCTAATGATTATCTTCTCCTTTCGGGGACGCAGTAGTGTAATATATATTTCTTTGTCATGACATCATCATCCCAAGCATTACCTCCTTCCGTAAGGATCAGTATATGTAGGTTGTTCATCATTATATCATCCGTCCAATCTAGCAAAATGACACAATATCTGTTCGTTCGGCTTTTTCTCGGAAAATACTGGGCCGATTTGATTGAAATTGTTTATCAATCTTTATGATAAGGTGCAGCGAACTATTTATTATGGTATCCGTTCGATTCACAGTTATGGATTAGTATTTAATACAAAATTGAGCACAGATTTATCAATATTCAACTAACAGTTTGGCATAAATCAGCCGGCTAAAAAGTCAAGTTATTGCCTCACAAGGAGCTTTCACACAGGTCATCAAAGATCTCCCATTGAAAACTTGTTGTGTTCCCTGGAAGCTGAGTGACAAAAAGTCTCCCTAGACGTCCAGCACTCTTCACCTCCTTCGATAACATTTGCAAATAAATTTGCGTTACCACAACAGCCTCTCGTCATTGATTTCTCGCTGGTAGCGGCCATTTCTCCACTAGAATTTCACTGGCACTAAGTCTCCCCAAGGTCCCAGTTCTCTTCACGCTTGTTCCAGCGTAGGTTTGGTCAGCGCTCTCTCCTCGGTCTTTCTCGGCTATTTGGTATCACCATTTTTGGGGGTAGGGGGACAGTGATGGGGTAAAAGGAGAGGAGGGGATGTAGAACTTTTAGATATGCAGCTTCAGTGTTCTTCGTTCCCTGTAACACTTCATGTTTTGCCTCTGCAGCAGTTTGTCTGGCTCACGTAAGTGGTCCATGCATATTAATCTCCGCATTCAAGTGTTTTCCTTGATATTTCAGCTCTTTTCATTATCGTTAGTCGTTGTATCTTTGCGGCTATTCCTCTCGTTATAATTTCTCCCATTCTTTTTTCAAAGTTTTCCGGAATTGTACCTAGTGCTCCTGCTATTAGGTATTATTTCATTAAATCATTTCTCTCCGATAGGCTCATAAGAGTAGTGGTAGATAGACAAAAATCGGAGGCCTGTAATATAAATGCTGGAGTCCCTCAGGGGTCAATCCTAGACCCAACTCTCTTCCTGATCTACATCAATGACCTCCCTAAACACATACTTAAATCATTCGTTGACATCTATGCTGATGACACGACCATCTACGGCAACACATCAAAGGCTGTAAATGACAAAGTTCTCTCTGATTCTCTCTCCTCTGATCTCGAGCGCGTGGTTAAGTGGGGGAAAATGTGGCTGGTTACCTTTAATGCATCCAAAACCAAACTCCTATCCTTACATCATCAACGCTCTGGTCCCCATCTGGCATCAATTGTGATGGATGGCTCTCGTCTGGGTGAGGCCCCGTGTTTTGACAAGCTTCTGGGTTTGACCTTTACTCCTGATCTGAAATGGAACACGTACATCAAGTCTGTTGCCAAGGTCGCTGGAAAGATGGTGGGATCCTTCTACAGAAGATATCTCACTACTGATGCAATTCTCTATCTATATAAAAGCCAAGTACGTCCAAGGATGGAATACTGTTGCCATATCTGGGTAGGAGCTGCTAAAAACAGCCTATCTTGCCTTGGCAGAGTACAAAATAGACTTCGTGGCTTATTGGGGGATGCCCTTTTCTCTACCCTGCAACCTCTCTCCCACAGAAGAGACGTTTCGAGCCTATCCTTGTTTTATCGTTATTTCCATGTCATGTGCTCATCTGAACTCCAATCTCGTGTCCCCCCCTCGCCAATCTTTCACGAAAAACACCCGTCTAGCTGAATCCACTGTGAAAAATTTCCCCCACTCTATATCTGTGCCTAAATCAAAACGCGGATTTCATGAACAAAGCTTCTTTCTTAGAACTGCACGCCTGTGGAACTCTGTTCCGTCTGCCTGCTTCCCACCGGACTACAACTTGGATGTCTTCAAGTCCAATCTTAACAAATTCCTAATGAACCGCGCCCTTAAGTAAACACTTCATCAAATCTCCATACTAACGTAATGTACTTGCAATAACCCTTATCCCTGAGTGGCTTCCGGGCCATGATAAGTGGTGATCACTGTGTAAAAAAAAAAAATTATTTTTATTTCATCATTCAAATATGGTTTATCGTTTCCTCTCTTTGTCCACAGAGTCTGCATTTGCTGTTTTCTTGTGTTTTGTCGATTTTTGTTTTGATATTGAGTTATCTTGTGCTGCAGTAATTAGGGATTCAATTTCTCTGTTTATACGTCCTTTTCGCATCCATGTCCAAGTGTTTTAGTTATTCTCATCTTTTGTCATTCTTATGAATCTTCCGTGTAATTGTTTCTCGTTTCATTTTACTTTTCTCGTTTTGTCCTTTGTTTCTGTTTTAATTTTTTCAATGTCTCTTGCTGCCATAATTATCCTTTCAGTATTTTGCATTATGTATTTTTCTAGTTCTGTTTTCTGTGTTATTTATTATATTATTATTATTATTATTATTATTATTATCGTAATTATTATTATTATTGTAATTACTATTATTGTTATCATTATTATTAGTATCATTATTTTTATCATTATCACGATTATTATTATTATTATCATCATATACAAAGAGAGAAAGAGAGGAAGAAAGATCTTTCTCATTTCATCCAAGCCAATCCATCTTGACTTCAG
This sequence comes from Euprymna scolopes, assembly GCF_053919585.1. Lineage (NCBI taxonomy): Eukaryota > Metazoa > Mollusca > Cephalopoda > Sepiida > Sepiolidae > Euprymna > Euprymna scolopes. The sequence goes on along the minus strand of NC_136514.1, from coordinate 52,200,233 downwards.
CTATCGTGTGTATATGCCACGTACTCGGGATTGTTTTACATCGCCTTGAATTAATATTTCTGAATATTTTGATGAGACAGGAAGAGATATTTCGGGTAGATGTAAGTGTCGGAGCGGGGTGTGGCTTTAAGTGAACATATGGTTAAAAGCATTTCAATGATGGATTGGTTTCAGTGTCGGACAGAAAAGTCAATCCCTACACCCATGTATAAATCTCCTTAAATATATATATATATATATATATATATATATATATATAGGGGTTCTGAATAGCATTCATTCTGAAATATGTTTATGCATATGTGTAGACACAGTTACACACACACACACACACACATATATATATATATATATATATATATATATATATATATATCCTCTAATCTCAATCGTTTCTTTACAAGAACAGCAGGATTGTAGAAATTCCTGCTGACTGCTTTTTTCCTACTTTTTTAAAGTCGCAGGAAAATAGTATCTTCTGTCTTTGCGATAATCATCGTTCGTTATTAGCTCTTTACAGCAAGTGGGAAAACGCCTTGTCTGTAGCGATTTATATATATATATATATATATATATATATATGTACGTATGTATAGTGCAATCCTTATATAAGAGACCTTAATATAAGAAACACTTATATAAGAGAGATTTTCTCTGGTCCCAAATTAGAGGCTGTGTTACAGTGTAACTCGGATAAAAGAAAGCTGTAGGAACCGGAAAGGAAGTATCTTATATCCGGGTTATACTATATATAGTGTAACCACGATATATATATATATATATATATACATGTGGTGTTTTTATCTATGTTACCGCACAATTTTTAAATAGTATTTCCAAGTTAAATTCAACTTTTGTTTATTAAATCGTTAAGTGAAAGAACAGACTAGTTACAAAACACCCTTCCCTCCCAATGTTAAGAATGGCTTTTTAAATAACTTTTTTTATTCAAGCGCGGTAACACAGTTGCATAAGTATCATATATATACACTTGTGAGCAAAACAAAATGGGCCAAACAAATTTTATACATTTTATTGCATTAAAAGCTATATTGAACAAAAAAAAATTGAACAAGAAAACTTAAACGAGACTAATAACACAGAACAAGATATTTACTTCAATAAATGCTTAGGATGGAATCGCATTCCTTTTCGATTTCTTTAAAAGATCAATCCTTTTAGACATGCTCTCTACTAAAGTGGAATACTGAAGAGGAGATGCTATTCCATTCGCTTTGCACAGCTTTCTACAGTTTGTCATTCTTCTCAAAAATTCTTTCGTTCAATGCACGAGATATTATGGACCAAATATTCTCGATTGGCTTAAAATCGGGTCTTTGGCCTGACCAAAACATTACATCAATTGAATTATCAGAAAACCATTTTTTGTGACTTTAGCAGTATGTGCAGGGCATTATCATGTTTAAAAAATAATGTTCTGAGATATTCCTAGTTTCTGGATACTTGGTAACAGTCCTGTTTCTAATATTCGAATGTATTCCTTTGCATTGATTAACTTCTCACATCTTATAAGTTCCCCAACTCCTGCTGCAGTAAAAGTTTCTCATACCAGTATCCCTCCATTGCCGTGTTTTAACTGTCGTTTTTATGCAACTTGGCAAAAATCTTTCCCCAGTTCTTAGATTGCACCGTTTGGGAGCATCGGGAACATCAATAACAAGACAAAATCTTGATTCTATCCAACCAGAAAAATTTCCTGAACCAGTCTCTATCTTTCTTGCCATAACACAAAAAATCTCTTTCTATAATTGATGTTCTTCTTAGATAAAAATGGCTTATTTGCACGCCTTTTAGAGGAAAATCCCATTTCTTTCATTCGTCTAGATATTGTATATCTAGAAAGAGAATTTCCAGCCCCTGTTTTGAATTCTTTGCTATGGTCAACAAGTTTTCTTTCGATCCTTCAAAACAGTTCATTTAAGCCTGTAGTCGTCCTTCAAAGCGGATGCTCTAGGGCGACCAGATCCAGATTTCCCCTTTACCAAGCGTTCGACTTCGAACCTTTGACCAAATCGCTTCACTACAGAAAGATATTTTTCACATTTTCTTTTCTTAAAATATCAAAAATCTGCTTGTAAGTCATTTTGGATTGCCTTAATCCTACAATTTCTGTGTTCGTTACAACTCTACTTTCAACTGAGTCGTTGTTTGTTTCGTTCACCACACTCTTTTCTTCTACCTCTTCTTTTACACACGTCCGTTCGCTTTAGTGACTAAAAATCGTCTGTCCTCCCGATTTCCTTTCCTCGGTGTTTATGGAACCAGGGTACGACATTCTTCGAGATTCCACGAGACCTTTTTCCACAAAAAAGCCTGCGGGCGCCATCTTGATTCTCAATTTGTGCTCTGCGGACACAAAAGTGCAGCCGCTTTAACAGTAAGCCACTTCTTTCTCCACACTCCCCCCTGATCTCATGATCACAGAGACGGCAGGGGGTGGCGATCGCCGCCGTCGGGTGCTTCTGCGAAGGGGGACAGTGCTGCTCTCGTCTTCGCGTGTGCTCTCATCCACCGCCTAAAGTCGGGAAAGGCTTCATCTCCGTGAAGGCTACTGATATCAGTCACTACTTGATAGGGATGGTGCAAACCAAAGCGATGGCCCACTCGTCTCAGAGTTAGTCACTCTCATCGTCCACTGGAGGTGGTACATGTGTCGCCGGCCGGAGGTCCCTAACGTGACGGGGTACGCCATCAACCTGGACACACTGCTGACTCACCACATCGGTCACTGTGCCCCGTTTATACTTGTCAGTACATCAGTTTCCTGGCGGCTTCACCCAGACAGCATCCCTTTTGGCATATCGATTCCGTTCTATCTCAGTGGCCACAGTTGTATCGGGGTGGATTCCTTTTTCTCGGACACGGTACTGATAGATTGCGTTTGCAGGCGCCGTTCCTGGAGAGACGCCATCCTTCGGCATGAGATTATACCAGTACACAGCTTCTGCGATGGTGCACTGCTTCCTGGCTGCAATTGTTTTGGTGCTACGATGGCTTCTCTCAGCTATCCCATTGCCAGAAGGCACAAGCGCATCTAAGCCGCAGCCGCACACCCCATTTTGTAAGAACTGACTCATCTGATGGCTGCAAAAGGCTGGGTCGTTGTCCGTCAGCACTTCATCGGGCGCACCTCTTTCACAGAACACGGATGACAGCTGGCGTATAATGTTGCAAGAGTCCTGGCACCCGAGGAGTCTCCAGACCGCGAAACGTGTAGGCCCACAATCGATGAGGGTAAGGAATGGTTGCCACCGTAGTGTGTGATGTCCATGCCCACTCTCTGCCACTTACCGCTTACTTCCAACTCCCCTTTCTTCCATCGTGCTGGAGCTGGGTCGATGGATTGGCAGGCCTCGCAACTTTCCGCCACTCTCCGGATATCTTTTTTTTTCTACTCCTGGATCAATCATCTTGACAAAGTACAGTGTCCGCTTGATGCCAGGATGTCCACACTGTCGATGAATGTCTATGATGCGCGCTGCATCCGCATTACACACAACTGCTGCACATATGTTTTGCAGATTATCAGAATCTCTCCGAGCACCAGCCAGAAGCCATCGTTGAGGGACTCTTGTCAGAGCATCTGCTCTGTTGAGCGCAGACCTGATCAACACTACGTCCACGGTCAGGTCGTACTCTGTGATGGTGTCAACCAAGGTGGCAAGCCGTCGTCGAATTAACATCTCACTCGATGCTCGTGTCGTCAGCCGTGCTCTTCCACTTAATGCATCGGTTATCCACCGATGAGTGCATGCCGAGTCAGTCATGATATGTAGAACCTTGGCGTGCCATTGAAGCGCCAAGTTAACGCCCTTCAATGTGGCATCAAGTTCGGCCAGGTTTATGTGCCTCGAATCATTCTCTGGCCGAAGCCAACAGGCATCTTCAATAATGGAATCATTAACTGCAAGGGCAACTCCAAGGGCCAGTGAACTAGCATCCACCCAGACCGTGAACTCATTCCCGCTGATGCACCACTTTCCCTGAACGGGGTCATCACTGGTCACCCTGGACACAGTCTCTGTCAGCTCCTTAAGGTGACATCGTGTACTTCATCGTCCCATCCCGACGACACGGCTGTTGCACGTCTTTTTAAGACTGGCGCTGCAGCTTCTTCCCTTTGTCCGTTTCCCGGACAGGTGCGGGACAGGTGTCCGCGTTTTTTGCACTTGTAGCATTGCGGCCCGTCAAGTTTCCGAGTTGGTTGACGTGACAAAAGACAATCACGGGCCAAATGGTTGGGTCCTCCACACTTATAGCAGGTTGTAGCTGCGCCCAGGTCCTGCAATCCCACCTGTGATGGTTGTACAGCTGCCGCTTGGTCTATAGTGTCAGGGCTTTTCTTTAGTATTGCTCGTGCCCCCACCAATACTTCTGATATGTCCATCTCGTCCACTTGGGATGAGGCACAGAGAAGATCTTCCACACTTTAGGTAATCCTGCAACAAATGTGCACACCAAGCCTTTGTCTTACATCCCTCCAAAAAGGACCGATAGCTTTTTTAGTTCATTTCGGGCCATGAATTCCTTCCATGCAGTAACTGGATCTAACGCAAATGCTGTAAAAAGGGCGCGCTTGTGCAGGTGAAATCTGTTTTCTTCTCATCAGCCAACTGCTGGTATACTGCATATGCTCCCCCAGTGAGGCGCATTGGGACCACGCATTCCATGCGCTTCACCCCACTGAGCTGACATATTAATTCTGCTTTTTCCACACATTCCTGCACTGAGTGATCAGTGCTACTGCCATCAAACAGGGGAATTAGCTTGGGGTCAAATCCTGACGTCATGCCGAAATAGCTTGTGTTCGTTACAACTCTACTTTCAACCGAGTCGTTTGTTTCGTTCACCACACTCTTTTCTTCTACCTCTTCTTTTACACACGTCCGTTCGCTTTAGTGACTAAAAATCGTCTGTCTCCCGCTTTCCTTTCCTCGTTATTTATGGAACCAGGGTATGAGATTCTCCGAGATTCCACGAGACTTTTTTCCACATAAAAGCCTGCGGGCGCCATCTTGATTCTCAATTTGTGCTCTGCAGGCACAAACGCGCAGCCGCTTTAACGGTAAGCCACTTCTTTCTCCACAATTTGATTTTTATATCCTCGCCAAGATGCGGTCTTACCATTTTTAGGATTCATTTTTTCACTTATTATCATATGCTATAATAACAATGATCTGCAAAAATAAAAATTTCCAGTTAAAATTAAAAAAATTGACTGAAAAATATTGAGAAATCGATTTATTCCTTTCACTCTTGGCCCATTTTTTTGCTCATAAGTGTGTGTGTATGTACACACACACACACACACACACACACACACACACACGTATTAAGCACTATTGAAGTATATACTGTTAAGGGATACACAAAATATTATACAGGTTGTCCCAAAATGATCTGACACATTTGTTGGGCAAATTAAATAACAATTAAATAAAAAAAATTGTTTTCTTAAATGTACATAGAATGCCTTTTATTTCACACAATCTTAAATATTAAATTGACCAAACGTTTCCCATCATTGCTAACACACGATTGCAGGCGTTCACGAAAGTTTTCAATAATTCGATGGATCATTTCGGATGGAATAGCTGCAATTTCAAAACGAATAGCTCATTTTAATTCTTCAAGAGATCGAGGGAGGTGGCTGAATTTTTTTTAGTTCCCCATAAGAAAAACTCCCAGGGGTTTTAGATAAGGCGATCTTGAGGCCAAACTAATATTGCCACGCGAAGAAATCAAATGACTCGGAAACATTTCCTTAAAAAATGCATAAAGATAGATATAAATGAATTTTGACATAATTAAAATAAAATGGCATTCTACATAGATTTAAAAAATTAAAATATATATTCTTGGTTTAATTGTTATTTATTTTTCCTTTTACCTACAAATATGTCAGGTCATTTTGGGACACCTGTACTTTGTTTAAATATCTAATAATGAATACTAAAACGGCACTCACCCAAGCTGGATTGAACTGGCTTCCTCCGAAGGAAGTTTCCTTGAAATATCAACTTAAAAAGCATTCCCTAGTCGCTTGCATATCCTCGTTAAGGTCAATGACAACGTTAGGTTTTCGCTGAAAAATTGCTGGAGTCGGAGCAGCATGAAAGCGTTAGAGAAGGAGCTATATGAGTGAACCGGGGCTGCAGAGGTGAGGGTTCCCTGTGCTATAAGTAAATCAACAAACGTTCAATTTTGTTTTTTCAGTGCGCGCCTTGCAATTTAACTCTCCTTGAATTGGGGCAACTTTTTTCCACAGTGACGTTATTGATGTCCAGGAATTTGAATGTCCCTGGTGAAAATTTGGTTGTCGCGTCTGTTGCTGGAGAAGGTTGTTTTTTTTTTCTTTTTTTTTTCTTTTTTTTTTTTCTTTTTTTTACAATCAGTATGAAATCATGAGTTCGGTATTGGTTCTTGGCTGAGTTTGTTGAGATGTGCAAAGTAGTGGTTGGTCAAGTCTGGGCGATATGTCATTTTCTTTATCGCTAGTTGTCTGTGTCCAAAAATCACGTCGGGGTCACCACTTGTTGCAGCAGAGTAGGTACCGCCGGATCATCCACTGCGGGAAGGAACTTCTTCAGGCGGCTAACAAAAAACTAATCCATTCTCAATGAGAGAAGGCAAAACCATGGACCTCCTAGAACTGCACAGAACCAGCATTACACTACAATCACTAGAGACCAGGTAAGTTCGTTGAATGTATTTAGCTGAGGGATTACTAAAGTGGCGAGCCTGGGTCACAATCAAATAACTATAATTAATTAATGACCGAATTTGCTGCGGTCAAAAGTATCTGGGATGTTGAGTAATTCTATTTACATAGTTTTTGTTCAACATTTAGATGCTGGTATTTGATAAAGTGTGAGAAAGTTAAATAAACGCTTATATTTGAAAGGTCAAGGTTTTGGGGGCGTGGCTTAAAGTCTACGTTTGTTAAAAATGGCGTGCGAAAAGGGAAGCTCTTAAAACGATACCGCGACCACTTTTAAATATATTAATTAAAACACAAACTTACTTTATCCCAACAGAACAAAATATTTTAAACACAAACTAGGCCGACATTAGCTACTTATTCATATAATTCGGTAATTACAACCATAACAAAAATGGCGAAGTAAAGTTACAAGCCTGCTAATAACGCGATACTTAAATTATTACATAAGAGTTTTTGATAAAATAAAAAGCAATTTTGACAGAATCTAAACATATTTCAACAACACATTTCCGGCTTTTCTTTTTCTTTTAAATCTGATTATTTATGAAAATAATCGAAATATTTAAATAAAAAAACAATAACATTGTTTTTTTTTTGTTTTTTTTTTTGTTTTTTTTGTTTGTTTGTTTGTTTGTTTTTTGCTTACAAACACTAATGCCCTCATTGTTTTTTTTTCTCGAGTATATATATATATAATTATGATGAAAATAATATATATATTAAAAAGATTAATAATTGTAAATTATGAATCAGGTTCAAAAGGAAAGACAAACAAAACCAACTTGAGTGTACGTTCATTTCGGAAGCGATATTCATTTTATTGTCAATTATTGTCAATTATTGTCAATAATCATTGTCAATAATTATTGTCAATAATTATTGTCAATTTAAAAGAAACGAATATCGTTTTCGAAACGATCGCATACTCAAGTTGATTTTGTTTGTTTTTCCTTTTGAAACCGATTCGTAATTTACAATTATTACTCTTTTTACTCAATATTAATATAGCTCTAGGATAAATATGTCTATTAAGCTTATTATATATCTACAGTACTATGGGCACTGTTTTTGTTTTGTTTTTTTTGGGGGGGTCCAAAGTATTAATACATTTTTTAATGCATTAAAATAAACTCTGTTCTTTAGATTCCAGGTCTAATTCCCTCTATAAAATATCTCCTATGAATTCGTTTTTCTTTTGTGTGTATTGATATTCATATTTAAAACCCTCTTTTCTATTTATTTAAAAAGAAAATACAATTTTCTTATTTATGTGTTGTGGAATTGCATTCACTAGCAAAAGATCTAACTAATTTGCATATTCTTTTAAACATTCATTAATTCCCTATTTTTTTTTCGGTTTTCTTATGGGATAATCATCTTTAATTAACTATTACGTGTAATTATATTCATGCAAATATTCTACATGATTCTTACTTGCATAATATTTGCGTAAAGAGTTTACAGTAAACACATACTTGTTTCCATATATATTTATGTGTGTGTATATATTTTTGTTTAATCTATCTATCTATATATCTATAAAGGTGAAAGTATCTATCTGTGTATCTGTGCGTGTGTCTGTGTGTGTACATTTCCCTACGCAATAACTCTGTCACTTTTCAGTCTACAGACTCGAAATTTGATATACAGGGTACTGAGATTTGGGAAAATCTTTGTGATTAGTTTTCGGACAGAAATTTTTCTGTTAAGGGGTCAAAGTTCAACGATTTGACCTTTGAGAACTCTACCAAACTTCTCCGCCAATTTGGGGTGTAAACATTTAAAATTTTAGATATAGATTCCTTGGACATGGATCTAACTTAATAAGTTGATCTGGGCCAAAATAAATAAATGTTAAGGGGTCAAAATAGGGGTGAAAGTTAAAAAAAAAATTGACCTCTGCGATCTCTACCAAATTATTCAGACAATTTCTGGTCTAAACATTTGAAGTTTTACATAAAGGGTATTCAGAGATAGGGCAAGCTTTTTAATCGTTTTGGGGCGAAAATTTTTAGTTACCAATATATAAATGTATGTATGTATGGTTGCATGTCTGCCTAAAACTTTCGACAGAGGTGACTGATTTTTACAAGATCAGTATCGTTTTGAAGACAGGCTCTTTTCATCGGGACATAAAAACTAATAAAAATGTATCTCTGGTTACGTATTTGTGAAGTAAACGGCGTCTTCCACAAAATTAAAGAGTATCAAAGTAAAACACCAGGCAATCAATGACGTATGTGCTACGGGAAGGAGCCGCTGAGCTGGAGTGAAGGAGTTGAAGTAAGCTGAAGGAGGAGTTTCAAGAGTCAAAGCAGGAACAGGGGAGAAGAGCTGAAGTCACATGGATAAATCAGACAGCAATCTGTAAAGTGCACAAACAAGAGATGTCAGTGGTTTAGCGTGATACCTTAAAAGCAATAAAAATATTGTTAAATATCCAAGAAATTTTTAGGGAATCAAGTTATAAATGTTTGCCATTCGAAAACGCTCTCCGACAAAAAGAGCAGTTCCAAAGGGAAATTTAAAATGAAATAATTTAAAATGTAGAATCTATTTCAGATAAAATATTATATAAAAATAGATAATGAATAAAAATAAAAAGTAAAATATAAATATAGAATTACGGTTTATCGACATTTCATCACGGACATATACAGGGTGACCCAAAAAAAAAACAGAACATTCAATTGTTTTTCTGAGCATTTTACAGTCAACGGAGAAAAAAAGGCCAAAGATCCTAGTGTTTTGATGTGATGTTTTGAATATAATAAACTAGTTATGACCAAAGTTTCATTTCATTCGGACAAAACATTAAGAAACGGAGCCTAATTAGAGTTGGGGCTCGTTTTTTTTTGTTTTTTTTTTTGGTCACCCTGTATACACTAGACATTAAATCATGTTTTTTCATCGCATGGACACTTAATCACTTGACACCGAAATAATTAATCACCTCCCCAAGGAAAAAAATAAAATTGATTTATGTAATAATGTTTTTATTACGTTAAATTTTTAGCCCCTTTGACAATTTTGATGTTATTTTTTACGAGAGATTAAAATCTCTATAATAAAACTGACCCTTCCCACCAATCATGCAAGGGTTACAGGAAAGGGTATCACTTAAAGTAAATATCAGCTACTCTTTTTAACAAATAAACAATAAACATAACATTTATTTTAATTTATTTATTTTTCATTGAAAAATGTAAGCAAACTTCTGCAAATAGTTTGGTTGTATGAACAACAAACTTCTATAACTAAGAAGATGAGGACTATAGTTCGCAAAGATGGATGTACGGAGTATAAAGAATTATCTTAAAGGATTAAAAAATAGCGAAATATAATGTGGTGAAAAAATAACCTTCCAGCGGTTTCGGAAATCCCACAGTGATTAAATGTCTCGATGTGATAAAGTGTCCATGTGATAAAAACATATGATCAAATGTCTAGTGATTAATAGTCGTGCGATGAAAAGATAGTACACCAGAATTACGTAAATATTAATTTTTAGATTCACTTAATATTCCGTGTAAAAATCAGAATTCTAGTTAATTATTTATGTGTGATAGTTATATACTAGCAGAATCCGTTTCTCGGCGTTGCCTGAGGAGATGTAAAAGAATGCTAAGTAAAAAAAATATTAAATACGCGTATTGTTTTTGAATTGCTAAATACCTGTGGTTTCTTAGCTATTTATTTGTCAAAGCATATATTTTTGTATAAAACTTACAATCCTGGTTAATTATTTATGTGTGACAGTATATACATATTTATAAAATGAAAAAAAAGAAAACGTTAACAATCGTTCTGGGTAAATTGAGGAAGTTCAACGCAGGTCGAAATCCCTGCAACGACAACATCTGTATTTTCTATCCTCTTTTACAGACATAAATGAAGATGTTCGGGTTTTTTTTTTGTTTTTTTTTCCCCACAATGCACATAACTATGGGTTTCAATAAGGAACGACGCTGAAAGAAATACAATAACAAAGACCCCATGCATCGCTAGTATTGGCAGGTGGCATTGTAAAGCAATGCGAAAGGCATGTTTTTTTTTGGGGGGGGGGTATACAACAGTCTATTCCAGTTCTACAGACAATTCTACATATTAGCGAAGCGTTGAAATAATTATGAAAGATATTCACTTTAAACTCCACTAATGAGAAAACAACGCTCACACGTTTTAAATTAAAACGAAAAATCTATATATATAAATTGAATGTGTCTGTGTGTGTGTGTACATTTTCCAACGCAATAACTCTGTCAATTTTTAGTCTGCAGACTCGGAATTTGATATACAGGGTACTGAGATTTGGGAAAATCTTTATAATCCATTTTCGGCCAGAAATTTGTCTGTTAAGGGGTCAAAGGTCAACGATTTGACCTTTTCAGAACTCTACCAAACTTCTCCCACAAGTTTGGGTATAAACACTTGAAATTTTAGATATAGTCTCCTTGGACATGGATCTAACTTAATAACTTGATTTGAGCCCAAAACAATAAATGTTAAAGTGTCATAATAGGGGTCAAAGTTAAATTGACCGCTTTTTTTTCTTTTTTTTTTCTTTTTTTTTTTTTGCTCAACATACACCTCCAAACACGCGGGCAACGCCGGGCTGAAATGCTAGTAAAAAATAAAAATAAAACTCCTTTTTTTTTTTTTTTTTTTTTTTTTTTTTCGGTGAATGAAATGTTGATTTTAAATTCAAAATGTTCAGCGTCCAGTGTTCAGTCTAACGTTCACATAATGACGTTTCGTTTTTTTTTTTGTTTTGTTTTGTTTTTTGTTTGGTTTCTTTTTATTTTTTACTTCCGGTCAACAGATTTGTCTATAAATCACCCTAAAGATAAAGTGATGAAACACATATAGTTTGTGGAAGAGAGAGAGGAAAGAGAGAATACAAAGAGAAGGGAGGGAAGAAGGGAGAAAAATTACAAGAAGGACAGGATAATAAGCAAATAATAGTAGTAATAGTAATAATAATAATAACAACATGGAAAGATCGAGGTGAGAAAGCACTAGCCAGATCATCGTTGAATGAGCGCAAACCGGACTGCGACCTTCCAGTGAAGACCAATGGTCGCTGCCAACGAGAAATCAATGGTAAGCGACTGTTGTGATAACGCAAATTACCCTGCAAAAGTTATCAAAAGAGGTGGAGAGTACTGGAACTCTGGGGAGACTTGTTGTCACTCAGACTCTAGAGTACGCCACAAGTTGTTCTCCAAGAGAAATCTTTGATGATGGCCTGTGTGACTACTCATGAGTAAATAATAATATATACAGGATGTTTGACAGAATAGCATTTGTTGTTTTTCTGTTTTTATTTGTTTTTGTTTTTGAAGTTGAAGTCCAATCTAAACAAATTCAAAGTCCAAGGGACAGGAAAGCGGTTCGATCAGTACACACACACACAGACGCAGTGACACGCCACCAACACGAACCAGCGTACACAATTACCAACCGGCCGTTCTTTCCTTGCTTCTTGCCTTCCAAAACGACCTGAATTTATAGTTGTCGAAGACCAACTGATTTGCATATATGCACAAGATTTTGCGAGAGTTTCCGAGATCATACCATTACAAAATGCCGTCGGCGCCATCTTGGAATTCTTTTCCTATCCTAGCTTCGCAGTGATGACAAAACACACACTCACACCTAGGTCGTTTGAACGGTAAGCCCTCATTATCACAGCTTTCGCCATACTCCCCCCCCCTGATATCATTATCACAGAGCAGGTAGGGAGGCGACGACCTCCTTCTTCGGGTGCTTCTACGGAGGGGCAGATAGGGAGCCTCGTCTTCAGCTGAGCTCCCGTCCGCGGTCTGGGGATCAGTGAACCGGAGGCTGCCAATTTCAGTGCTGTCGTCGTCCGATGAAGCCGGCGTATACCAGAATGATGGTTCACTGGTTGTGGAACTCGTTTCACTTTCATCACTGAGCGGCGGCTGCGCCTGTGATGCCGCTCGCAGGTCCCTGACGTTAGGGGTGACGTTGTACCAGTATAGCGCCTCAGGCTCTGTACACCCCTTCCTAGCTGCAATGGTCTTGATGGCCCGGTGGTTCCGTTCCACGATCCCATTCCCGCTAGGCACATGGGCGCACCGAAATCATAGTCGTACACCCCAGCCGTCTGTGAACTGCTTGAACTGCCCGCTAGCAAAAGCGGTGCCATTGTCGGTCAGTATTTCAGGAGGGCCACGCTCAAGGAAGATACTTTCCGGTTCCCGGACAACGGCGCCGCATCCTGTCGGCGAAGTGGCCGCCACAACGCAAACCTAAACGGTCCACAGTCAATCATCATCAAGAAATCCCCACCGTTGTGGTGGATCACGTCCACCGCGAGCCTGTCCCAATTGTTCTTTACGCTCAGTTTTCTCTTCTTCCACCGGGCAGGCGCCAGATCGATCGACTTGCAGGTTTCACAACTCCTCACCACTGATTCTACCTCCTTCCTTGACACACAGGGGTCGACCAGTCTAGCGAAGTAGAGAGTTCGGTTTACACCAGGGTGCCCACTCTGGCGATGGACGTCAGCAACATGGTCTGGTTTGAATCGACGCCCCACCACGGCACAGTTCACAGGTGCCGGTTTTTCCATTTCTTTCGGCAGGTCCAGCCAACGGCGCAGCACTCTGGTCAGCCGATCCGCGCGATTCTGACAGGACTGTACTAGCATAACATCCACGTCCAGGTTGTATTCCTTGATGGTTTTGGTTAGGGTAGCAAGCCGCCTCCGTATGAGCATTTCGCCTGATGCCTTCGCCGCCAATCGTGCCTTTCCACTCAAGGCATCAGTCGTCCACCGATACACACATGTGGAGTCTGTAACGATGTGCAGGACTCTGGCCTGCCACTGTAGCGCCAGGTTGACCCCCTTCACTGTGGCATCGAGTTCAGCCAGGTTGATGTGCCTGGCGTCATTTTCTGGCCGAAGCCAGCAGGCATCTTCCACGATAGATCCGTTGACCACCAGAGCAACACCGAGGGCGAGCGAGCTGGCAACCACCCAAACCGTAAACTCGCTCCCGTCGACGCACCATGTCACGAATAACACCAGTCGACAGATTCGAACTCGGCAACACAAGCAATCTCTGGCTCGATTAGCAAAGACCATATCCATTCGGCTACCATTAACCGTGTGAAATAACGTTGAATTTAAACATTATAATTTTAAATGTTCTTTATGTCAGTTAGACAGTGATCTAATCGTTATACGATGATCTATGTATAAGAGCTAAATTGACCTACTTAATTCAACTGAAAGTGCTCCACAATAAGAAACGTGTTCCTTAAAGGGGCTGTCATAATTATTTTATAATTATTCTATATATATATATATATATATATATACTAGCAGGGAGACCGGACGTTGCCCGACATTAAATGATGATCAACAAATATTTCACACCCTTATATTTTTATTGTCATATCTTATTCTAGATTGCACTCTAGAAAACCTACTGTTTCTTATAACAAATTATTTTATATAAACTTCTTTCCAGTTAATGTAAAAAAAAAACCATTACGAAATTTACGTGCGGGGTTTGAACCTACAGATCACGTCATGCAAAAAAAAAAAATTCAACTTGTAAATTTTCAAATCTTATAAAATTCTTTGCAGTTAATGAAAAAACATCTAGAGATTTACGTGCGGAGTTTGAATGTAGAGACCCTGTCATGCAAAAAAAAAAAAAAAAAAAAAAAAAAAGGTAAATTTTCAAGTCTTATAAATTCTTTGCAGTTAATGAAAAAAAAATAAGGAATTTACGTGCATAATTTGAACTTACAGACCACACCATGCAAAAAAAAACAAAAAACACGCTATCAACTTACCTGCAGTAGAATTTTCACGGACCGTTGTTCTATCATTGTTGCTAAGCGACGACATGGAAAAAATGGTTTTAGTGATGATAGATTAATTAAAATAATGGTTTCGATTATCAGTAATAATCGGGAGTATTCTGAGACAAAACTTAACTCCCAGACTTATACACTAAAGTTCTGTAAATTTTGAAGAAAATCTGTTCAGCCGTTTCGGAGTCTCTAAGGAACGAATTCACACATGGAGACAAAGTCGCATTTATATAATTGTGTATATATATATATATATATATATATATATATATATATATATATATATATATAGCTCAATGAAATTTCGTTTTGAACGTCATTCTTACATTTGCTTTTCATTTCGTGATTTGTTGAGATTTAAAAATTTTTTAAAGGCAATGACACTGCAATGAAACCATGGTATGTCTCTGAAATATGTAACATGTGCTTTTTATATAAATAAATTGTATTTTAGCCCTCACTTTTGCGATCCAGCTCTATATTGATTTCTTTTCAACACATCCTTATACATACATATACATCCACGTCAATCTCCTTGTGACATCATTTCATGTTGTCCAGGATCCAGCTTCCACATCTCTAGCCATTCAGTGTCCTGCATCCAGTTTCCACTGATATCACTGATGTCCAGGTACAACATTCCCTGTTCTCCAACTTTCCTGTTTCTAGAATCATCATCGATCGAATTTCTCTAGTTCTTCTATAGTTTCCTTTTGTATTTATGGCAAAATAACTACGTTTCTTTTACAACTATTCATCTGCATATGTCCTCTTTTCTTTGCCTTTTTTTTTTCAACCACTTTGTCCATGTCTACTTTCTTAGTTGTTTGCTGATCTGTATCCAACCTATTGGTCTGCCGACGCAAATGTAGAAGACATGAGTGGTCCCCACGAATGCCGATGGAGACGGAGATGATTCAGTTCCGATTCCTACAGTTCCAGACTCCAGCTCACTCCTGCGGCTCCTTCTCCGAACCCAGTTTACTTCTGCACGTCTAGTTCTGGTTCCTACTCCAACACTTCCAGCCTCCAGTTCTAGCCTTTCCAGCTATCCGGTGTTAACATTCCTGTCCATCCAGTTTATACTGCTGTCCAGGGCAAAATAAAACGGAAATCCACGTCAATCTCTGTGTGACGTTATCTCATCCTGTCCAGGATCCAGTCTCCAATCCCCGCATACCTGTCCATCGAGTCTCCGCTACCGCCCAAGTACAATATTCTCTGTTCTTTAATCTTACTGCTTCCAGAATCTTTATTTTTATTTATTTATATTTATTTTATTTTTTTTATTATTATTTTTTATTTATTTTTTTTTTTTTTTTTTACTTACGTTCGCCTCTAGCTAGGAATATTGCCACTTTTCCAGGACAAAATAAAATTTAAAAAAACAACTAATCTTGGCGGGAGTAAATCAGCTAACTGCAGAACATGTGTGCATATAGATTTCTAGCTTCTAGTCGCTTCATTTTCAGCTTTTTTACTTGATAGCTCAGACGGTAATGACGCTGGTTGAAGTGCTGACTGTTTCAGTTTCGATTCCAGATAATGGCACTGAGGTAAAGATTTTTTTTTACCTTTGAAACTACTAATATATATTAGGTACAATATAATAATCGATAGAGAATTGGCTCTATAATACGAAATCTTCATGAATTAAAATGTCATATTTTACGACCGGGCAACGTCAAGCAACCTGCTACTTATAAATAAAAGATTATGTAAGACAACGTTTTGTAACGTTACACGTCACATGTAAACCCTGGGGACCCACACAGTTCGGTCATTTGCGTACATTAGGTGCGCCTGCTGCTGCCATGCGGGCGTCGGCGCTCTACTACAGTTTCAGTTTGATATTTTTATATACGTAGATAAAAAAAAACTATATTTAAGATGAGTGATTTATCTATCTACTTGTTTAAATTAGTTATAGTTGTCTTTACATTGTAACCAATACGGTGGTTGGACTGACGCATACGTGTTAGCCTACATCCACCTTTGATAGCGGTATGTGATGTTTGTAAATACTGGTCTCCCTATGTGGACAGAACTAGACACAAGATTGGCATGAAGGGATTACTGAGAGAATATAATTTTTTTTTTTTTTTTTTTTGTCTGAAAGATGGATATCTTGGGAAGAGGGACGAGTAAAAGATAGGGAGTTAATAGCATCCATTGTGGAAACTGGATGATAATAATAATTCTGATTTCGTTGGAGAGGGGATGGGATTAATTTCCAGAGGATTTTCGTCCATCCCAGCTCCAAACCAGGAGCTTCAAAGATCTAGGATTTTCCTAAGGATGTTGGTGGTACCTACAATAGCAGAAGTCTGAAGGCTGCCTAGAACATCGGGGATTCGTAGTTTTTTCAATTGTCCTTCCAAACGACTTCAAACTACTCCTAGCGTACCTACTACGATCGGGATTATTTGTATCTTAACCCCGTGTATACGCCTCATCTCCAAGGCCAATGGAGCATAATTGCCCCATTTCTCGTTCTCCATTCTCTCACATTCCTGTCCCAGGGTACTGAGAAGTCTACAATCTGCTAGTTTTTTTTAGACATTATCAATGACGACCAAATCCGGACGATTATGTTCCAATTGCTTGGTCGTTATGACACTTTTGTCCCACCATACCTCTACCTTACCATCCTCACTTGTTCTCACTTCATCAGGCACCTCGTCAAACCATTTTCCAGCACACTTCAACCCAACCTTCTTACAGACCTCCCAATATATCCGGAGTCCCATGCAATCGTCTCTTTTGCTGTACGCTCTCTGGGCTAATCCACTGCACCCTGCTTCAAGGTGCGCAATTGACTCTGAGGTCTTACCAAAAATCCTGCATTCTGCAGCAACTTCCTCTCGTAGAACCACTTTTTTGAACAATCGTGTTCCTAATGCCTGCTCTGCTGCTGCACAAACAAAAGCTTCAGTACTCTTAGCCAGATACCCAGCTCTAAGCCACTGCTATGATCTTTTATCAGCCACTTCTGCTATATCCTGGAAGAACCTGCTGTGCATTTTCTTCCTAGCCAGTTCCGCTGCCCTTTCTCTATCATAATTAGTCTTGGTCTCACATACCTTTACTTCATTGCCACTACCTTAGACATCCACTCATCACTTTTAACCACATGCTCCTTCAACGATATCTCCTCGGTTCCAACACAATCTTTTACACTTTTCAATCCTCTCCCACCTTCCTCTTTTGATACAGCCTCGCTATGCTACTTCGAATGTGGAATATACTAAAAATTACTAAAACTTTTCTTGTTTTGATATCCATGGCATGCAACTCCTTGTCAGACCATTGTTCTCGCACTGTATCTCAAAACACTGACTGCCCATGCATTCACCGCTTTCATTAGGTTTCCTCCATACAATTTCGACTTCGCAATTAGTTTCACTCTTCTAAGATACTCCTTCCTGACTTTCTCTTTCATTTCTCTGTTCATGATTCCTACACCTTCCAACACTCCCGAATACTTATATTCTGTATCTTCTATTTCTTTCATAATTTCTCCATTTGGCAGCACTATTCCATTACTCCCCTTTTCATCACTAGCACCGCACATTTACTAATCCCAAACTCAATCCCGATGTCTTTCTTCAGAGAATGTCCCTACGAGCTCTACCAGTCTATCCATTTCCTTTTCATTTTTATCTTTATCGAATATCTGCAAATCATCCATAAACAGTAGATGGTTGAGGCGTCTTTCACCAGATCCAAAGTTTTACCCCAGTTTCTCTTTCTTCAAGAAGATGCTCAGTGGCATCATTATAATTACAAAAAGAAGTGGAGATAACGAATCTCCTTGGAATATTCCATGTTTAA
Organism: Euprymna scolopes; assembly: GCF_053919585.1. Classification (NCBI taxonomy): domain Eukaryota; kingdom Metazoa; phylum Mollusca; class Cephalopoda; order Sepiida; family Sepiolidae; genus Euprymna; species Euprymna scolopes. The sequence goes on along the minus strand of NC_136514.1, from coordinate 52,181,797 downwards.
TGACAACCTGCCCCAGCACCTCTCTGTTTGCTGTCAGCGCCGTTTTCCATTGAGCCATACTTTTCTTCAAAAGCCCTACCACATTCCTAGCAACCTTCATCATCAAGTATTTCACGGATCCATGAATGGGGAATCATGTCATAAGCCTTTCTGTAATCGATCCATGCTGCACTCAGATTCCTCTTTGCATCCTGCATTACTGCTTTATTAATCAGCAGTTGCTCCTTGGTACCCCTCGAGCCTTTCCGACGCTCTGTCTGTTCATCAGGAAAAACACCATTACTTACAAGATGTCCATAATTTTTTTTCCACAAAGATTCCAGTTAAGTCTCCGCATTAGTGGTAGACATATAATTGGTTTGTAATTGCTGGCATCTCTTCCCTTTGCAGGATCTTTCCAAATCAGTGCGGCTGCTGGGAACAACAACAACAACATGAAAAGGTAGAGGAGAGAAAGTTGCCCGGGTGTTTAGAGATGTGTTGAGCAAAAAAAAAGTGGTAGTAGGTAGGCAGGCTCGAACCCGTACCACGGAGGAGGAAAAGAACATAGCTGCATCTGGTTTTTAGTGACATTATTATTGCTTTAAAAAACCGTTCTTTTATTTTGCCTTCGGATATATTTTTATTTTTATTAACCACTTGGATTTACCACTTGGATTTAACTTTTGAACTTTATACAAAAAAATGTTTACCGGATATATTAGATCCATTTTGCCACTTTTCTGGGTAGTTCTGGCAAATAACAGAATATTTAATACTTTTAAATATAAATATATGAGGGACGTTCTAACAGTAATTCCTCCTATTTTTTGTCCAAATATATCAGAGAGCGTCGCAAATTGCATTATTATAGTGACTGAAGTTCTGCAGTCATGACTAGAAAATTTCATCTCTCTGTTGCAGGTATTGACGGTGCGAGATTCTAAGAGAGCAACTCCCGTCATGGACATTCGTCAAAAGCAGAGATATGTCATTGAATTCCTGACAAAAGTGAGAGTGGTGGTGACTATATAAAACGGAAATTTTGGAGCACAAAATGTCACTGGTTTAATAGTACCACTCCCGTCTTTGTAGCTCTTCAACTTTTTTAGTTTATAAAAAAAGGAATAAGATGCTTTACGTTTGGAACGACTCTGTATAAATAACAAAGCGCGCTCCGGGCGCCCATGCACAGCCAGCGTTCATTACTGGCAAAAGTGCATTGAGAATGTAGAAAACAAAATTCTGGCCACAAAAATGTACTCACTTAAATGGTATCACTCGGATCTTTATTGTTCAACTTTTTTAGTTAAAAAAATAGGAAGCTTTACTTTTGGAACTGTCCTCGTATATTATATATAATATATATTATATTTTATATTATTATCTATTATATAAATCACCCATGTATGTATGTATGTACATATCTACATTTATTTGTGTGTGTGTATATGTGTATTGGGGTGGAGAGGGCTCCCGTAAGCCGTGGTGAAAGCAACCTTTCTAGGAGAAGCAAATCTCTGATTTAAAAAAACATAAAGCGGAAGACCATTACCCGCATTAAGCTGGTCTGCAGTTTAATTTGTTGCTGGCTATCTTGCTCTTGCTTGTTGCTGGATCTCAACATTTTGAACCGAGAGAGAGACTTAGCTGTCGTACAAAGCTAAGACTCTGTAACATCATATTTGTATAGATACTTCCTCAGGCATTTGGGCTCATGGATTTTAAATGTCTGAGGGAGTGGCACTCGTCTGACAAGACGTTGCAATCATCATCACCTATTTACAATGCCTCCCTACGGGACAGAGTTAGACACCAGGGTCGTTTTGTAACGTGGAGAAAAGGTACAAAAATAAAAATTGTCTCAGTCGTGAAGGATTTCTCCTCCACTGAAAGAAAACGAGAAATGGAAGTGCCGCATCTGAAGAACAGATACTACACTTTGATCTTGGCCACTATGTCTAAAACTTTCGACAGAAGTGACGGATTTTTACGAGATCGATATCGTTTTGAAGCTCGACCTTTCGGCAAAAAATATCGAAAATTTGGCTAACACAACTGAGCACTTTTCTGTACGGTGGGGTGCTTTTTCGCCGATATTTTCGAAAATCATCCCCTCTTTTCGATTGACTAGCCTAAATTTAAACCTTCGCCAATTCCGGTTTGGCGATAGACGCTACGGCAAAGACGTGACGTTTTTTTTGTTTTGTTTTTTGTTTTTTTTGCGTTCTTCTCCTTCGCGGTACGGGTCCGAGCATGCCGACAAATATCGAAAAATTTGCTAAAAACAAGTTTGTACGTCTCTACAGGGATGGGTTGCTTTTTTAGCCGATATTTTCGAAAGTCCTTCCCTCTTTTCGATTGACTAGCCTTAATTTAAACATTCGTCACTTTCGGTTTAATAATGGACACAACGGCAAAGACGCCACGTTTTGGGGTTTGTTTGTTCTTTTTTGTTTTTCTTTCCTAGTACGGGTGCGAGCCTGCTTGCTTACTGCCACTTTTTTTTTTTGCTCAACACAAACCTTCAAACACCCGGGAAACGCCGGGAACCCAGGCTAGTCTATAATACACCTCTCAAACGTCTGTTATTTTGTGTTTATATTTGTATGTCTCGCAAAAACTATCGACACATGCGACAAAAATGATATCGTTTGAAAGCTCAGTCTCTCAGCCGACCAATATCCAAAATTTGACCAAAAGCGTTCATTCTTTAACCGCCAACTAGGCCGATTTTTACAAGGTGGGGTCACTTTTTTCGTCGACATTTTTGCAAAGTCACCTTGCAATGACTAAACTGAATTTGATTGGCAAGGATGTCAGATGTCACGGCGGGCGCGGCAACTAAACCGTTCGCTTTTTTCATTTCGTTTTCCTCTTAGTGTTACAGGTTTGAGCCTGCCTGTCTGCTTACGATTTTTCGGCGCTCACACCTGTACTGAGTGCTATTGTCATTTTTTTTTTCTTGGGGTTGATTAACTCTTTTTTTTAACATATATTTAGGGCTTCGTTGTTCAATACATTTGTGATAAATCTTTTCAACACCCGGGACGGCCAGATACCCCCGTAAATATATAATATATATTATATTATATCTAATATATAATATATCTAATAAAAAACATATATATATTAAATACTATATATAATATATCTTATATAATATATCTTATATAATATATATCATATTAAGGATAGAATATATTATATTATATATAATATATTGTATATAATAAGTATTATATATAATATATAATACATAATATATATTATATATAATATATCGTGCATAATATAAATTATATATAATATATCGTATATAAAAATATTATATATAATATATCGTATATAATAAATATTATATATAATATATCGTATATAATAAATATTTATATTATATATAATATATCGTATGTATTATATATAATATATCGTATATAATATGTATTATATATAATATATCGTATATAATATGTATTATGTACAATATATCGTATATAATATTTATTATATATAATATATCGTATATAATATGTATTATATATAATATATCGTGTATAATATGTATTATATAAAATATATCGTGTATTATATATAATATAACGTGTATTATATATAATATACCGTGTATAATATGTATTATATATAATATATCGTGTATAATATGTGTTATATATAATATGTCGTGTATAATAAGTGGTATATATAATATATCGTGTATAATAAGTGTTATATATAATATATCGTGTATAGTAAGTGTTATGTATAATATATCGTGTATAATAAGTGTTATATATAATATATCGTGTATAATAAGTGTTATATATAATATATCGTGTATAATAAATGTTATATATAATATATCGTGTATAATAAGTGTTATATACAATATATCGTGTATAATAAGTGTTATATATAATATATCGTGTATAATAAGTGTTATATATAATATATCGTGTATAATAAGTGTTATATATAATATATCGTGTATAATAAGTGTTATATATAATATATCGTGTATAATAAGTGTTATATATAATATATCGTGTATAATAAGTGTTATATATAATATATCGTGTATAATAAGTGTTATATATAATATATCGTGTATAATAAGTGTTATATATAATATATCGTGTATAATAAGTGTTATATATAATATATCGTGTATAATAAGTGTTATATATAATATATCGTGTATAATAAGTGTTATATATAATATATCGTGTATAATAAGTGTTATATATAATATATCGTGTATAATAAGTGTTATATATAATATATCGTGTATAATAAGTGTTATATATAATATATCGTGTATAATATCTGTTATATATAATATATCGTGTATAATATGTGCTATAATATGTCGTGTATAATATGCGTTATATATAATATATCGTGTATAATATGCGTTATATATAATATATCGTGTATAATATGTTATAATATATCGTGTATAATATGCATTATATATAATATATCGTATATAATATATATTATATATGTATATAATATATATTATATATGTATATAATATATATTATATATAATATATCGTATATATAGATATTATATATAATATATCGTATATATAGATATTATATATAATATATCGTATATATAGATATTATATATAATATATCGTATATATAGATATTATATATAATATATCGTATATATAGATATTATATATAATATATCGTATATATAGATATTATATATAATATATCGTATATATAGATATTATATATAATATATCGTATATATAGATATTATATATAATATATCGTATATATAGATATTATATATAATATATCGTATATATAGATATTATATATAATATATCGTATATATAGATATTATATATAATATATCGTATATATAGATATTATATATAATATATCGTATATATAGATATTATATATAATATATCGTATATATAGATATTATATATAATATATCGTATATATAGATATTATATATAATATATCGTATATATAGATATTATATATAATATATCGTATATATAGATATTATATATAATATATCGTATATATAGATATTATATATAATACATCGTATATATAGATATTATATATAATACATCGTATATATAGATATTATATATAATACATCGTATATATAGATATTATATATAATACATCGTATATATAGATATTATATATAATACATCGTATATATAGATATTATATATAATACATCGTATATATAGATATTATATATAATACATCGTATATATAGATATTATATATAATACATCGTATATATAGATATTATATATAATATATCGTATATATAGATATTATATATAATATATCGTATATAATAGATATTATATATAATATATCGTATATAATAGATATTATATATAATATATCGTATATAATAGATATTATATATAATATATCGTATATAATAGATATTATATATAATATATCGTATATAATAGATATTATATATAATATATCGTATATAATAGATATTATATATAATATATGGTATATAATAGATATTATATATAATATATAATATGTTATAATATATAATATATATTATACGAAATATATATTATATTACATATTATGTTATGTATAATACATATTATGTATAATACATATATTATATATAATACATATTATATATAATAAATATTATATATAATAAATATCATATATAAATATTATATATAATAAATATCATATATGATAAATATTATATTATATATAATAAATATTATATATAATAAATATCATATATGATAAATATTATATTATATATAATAAATATCATATATGATAAATATATTATATATAATACACATTATATTATATATAATATACATTATATTAGTTATAACATATATAATATATATTATACATATGATATATTATATATATTATATGATGTATAATATACATTATATGATGCATAATATACATTACATGATTCATAATATACATTACATGATGCATAATATACAATTTATGATGCATAATATACAATTTATGATGTATAATATACATTATATGATGTATAATATACATTATATAATATACATTATATGATGTATAATATACATTATATAATATACATTATATGATGTATAATATCCATTATATAATATACATTATATGATATTTAATATACATTATATAATATACATTATATGATATATAACATACATGTTATGATGTTCAACATGCATTATGTTATTTAACATGCATTATATTTGATATACATTATATGATATGTAACATACATTATACATTATATATACATTACATTATGCATAATATACATTGTATTATATGTAATATACATTATATTACGTATAATAAACATTATATCATGTATAATATACATTATATTACGTGTAATATATATCATATTACGTATAATATATATCATATTATGTATAATATCATGTTATGCATAATATCTATTATATATAATATAATATATATCATATTATACATAATATATATTATATATAATATATACAATATATTCCCTGTCTTTTTCTCTCTTACTTTCCTTCTCTGTACTGCTCTAACCAAGTATGCTGACCTATTCCACAAATCTCAAAACCTCAACATGAAATATCTCCAGAATAAAAACTCGATTAAACCTAGAACCCCATCTTCCAATGTAGACCCCTACTACCAGGTCTCCTTCTCCAACATCAGGGGTCTACGTTCCAACCTGCCAGAGGTTGAAACCCAACTACAGGAGACGAAACCGAACATATTATTTCTAAGTGAAACTGGAATAGGGCCGACCACTTCCCTAGATGAGTTCATAATTAACGGATACTCTAACTTAACAGCTAAATCTGACCCCCAAGATCGCCATGGGCATGGAATATGTGCCTACATTAAGGATGGCTTCCCCTGCAGTGATATCTCTA